>NW_027526445.1:50683092-50805699 GCF_048455015.1 Haemaphysalis longicornis
CTGAAACAGGAACGTCATCAGCAATTATGGGTCCTATAGCAGGAGGAAACGAGAAACAATTTAAAACTGAACAGTCAGAAAGACTGTTGCAGCGCAACGTAAGCAGCGAGGGCGACGACCTGAATTTAGGATGAAACAAATCGACAAAGGGTAGAGAAGGCTACAAACTAGAAGAAAAAAAAAAAGAAGTTGCAGAAACTCCGCGGGGACAATCGCGAAAGAGAAAAATGAAACAAGAAGGGATCAGCGAATGAGACGTGCGGTACGCTGGTGCGGATACGTCAGCATCATCCGCGAAAAGACGAGAAAAAAGAAAGAGAAGGAGGAATAAGCGATGGAGCGCGTAAACCGAAGGCGAAGTGTGCTGCTCGTGCAGGACCCCATAGGCGGCAAGAAACGGCGATGAAATATTCAAGCAAGGAGAGCCCCTTCTCTTTCCCTGCCGCCGTCAGGTCGCATTCGGCGGTCGTGGCCGCATATACGCGCGAGGTTCGAGCACGGGGCAAGAGCTGGTTGCGCAGCCACCACCCGGCTGACTACAACCCGAACTCCCCCTCCTACGACTCCCTTTCCTCCGCTCCCAAATGCACTCAGAAGAAGGGAGAGGTGGCGTTGCTGCAACCCACTTGTTATGTTTCTTGCGTGCTTCTAACGCGTCCCGCGGTTTGGTTCAGGTGGTGCAAAAGACTGAAGAGGAACGAAAGAGCTTAGGACGAGATAAACGGTACGCTGAATTGAACGAGTTACACCTACTGGATGCCGTCTTTTTCGGAGCCTTCTACGTAAGCCACTTAGCGAGAACTTCCTCGAGGCTTTCGGTTTCGTGACCCCCCTGTTTCTTGTCTTGACGCGCCCAATCTCTCCGCCACGCAGAACTAGCATCGTCATAGAAGTATTTTGTGTCCTTTGGGGGAAAGGGGAGCAAAAAACCTCTCCTAGCGACCTTCAAGCAACCCTATCGCGCGTTTTCCGAGTCCCATTCCCTGCTCCCAGATTTCCATACCTCATCCCGCCATCAAAGCCTTTGTTACGGTTATTAGATGCGAAGCATCTCTTGCTCGGGGGGATGTCCCGCGTCGGTGCCCCGACCGCAGCGCCTCTGATGATGATTGTGGTAGGATGCCCCTAGGGATTGGCCAACCAAAGAATACGAGAGCTTCGCGTTCAACCACCATCGTCATCTTCCCGTAGGGGAACCGCTGAAGAAGAAGAAGGGGAAGAAGACTACCACCTCATATTACTGAAATTGACCTTCTTTGGGTCCCTGGGCACGCGGGAATCACCTTTAATGAAACCGCAGATTCACTGGCAAGGGTAGCACTCTCCGGGCCTGTTGTCGATGTCATTGAGACAACGCCTTTATTAGCCGCTGTAAGATTCCGTAGATTGTTGAAGCTGCAAGGGCAGCACGAATCAGTCTTATTGTCAATGCGAGATTTTTCTCATCTAAAATTCTCCTGGAATCCGAATTGGTGCCCCTCACGCGACCTGGAGGCGATTGTAACGAGCCTTCGATGTCGTGTGCCCCAGTTGAACAGATACCTCCACAGGTCTCGTCTGGCGCAGACTGCCATGTGCAGTTACTGTAATGAAGAAGAGTCTGTCGACCATTTCCTTTTGTCATGTCGGCGATTTTCAAGCCTCAGACGTCAGCTCCTTGAAGTGCCGCTTCATCGCCTGGGGTTGGTATTATCAGTGCCGGCTCTTTTATCATTTGGGGCTTCAGAAACGGGATACTGCCGCCGGGATGTTTGTTCTGCTCTTCTGCGCTTCATTGAAAATTCCAAAAGATTTACAACCTAATTCGTATCTTGTTCTGGATCCTCACCTGAGCCCTCCAAAAGCATCCATTTCTGATTTTTTTTTTATTCTCCTCCTCTCCCTCCTTCTTCTTCTTCCTCTTCTTATTTTTCTTTATTTAATTATTTATTTACTTATTTCCTTTTTTTGTTTCAATATTAACCAAATTCCAAACTCAATTCCTCCAACACAAGAAAAAGAAAAGCTTCCAAATTTTTATAATTTTCTTTGAATCATTCTAATTTTCTAATTTTCTTTGAATCTCATTCGAATTAACGACTGATGTTTGGCCGATCCCCTGATTGGGTATGCGCCAATATTCAAAGGAACAACAACAACAACAACAACAACAACAAAGCTGCGAAGAGGAGGGCGTGTACGTTGCTCTCAGCCGGTGAACCAACGTCAACAACTTTTACCTCACCAACGCTGACGGAGACTACCGATTCTACTACAGAGGCAACATCGACAAGAACATGACGGACGAGTTGCGGCGCCTCTAGAACCACCGACTACTCACCGTCACACAACAGTACTTGCGTGCCTTTGCCACCGGTGTGGACCCGGGCGCGGAATTGCCTCTGGCGCTACTAAACACCAGATCACTCAACTTAACGCCAACACAATGGAACCACACGGAACCACCGTGATGCTTCGCATCCTCATCAGGGTTCCCCACGGGAAGATGGTGTAATTTTTTTTTATCGACCGGCGGTATGCCCATACCGTCAAAAGTATGGTTAAATGACTGTACCGCGCCATCGTAGCTCGGGTTACCAGGCATGTTTGGTCCTCCAGGCGACCGGTACTTGCTTTTGGCCCGAAATGTGCCTCCTTATCTCGTTAATTTACTTTTCCTTATCACCGTCCGCGCTGTGCTCAAGCACATACTGTTGCTTCCCTTACAGAACTCACGTAACGCATTTTTGTTCGTCTGGAACGAACATTTCAACTGCTCGCCCCCTCCGTAGTGCCGTAATGAATAACTCACTGCATTTTTCCATCCAGTAACGCACTATTTCAGCGAACAGCGGACACGCCGAGCAAGACAGGTGATCCCGCGTGGATAACGACGCTCAAGGAGTGCCCCTTAATTCCTATTTATCCCCCCCCCCCCTCAGCAACTCCCCCCTTCGGCCCTTAATCTCCAGAGGACACGGTAAAAAAGAAGAAAAAGAGACACGCCACGACCCCACCTTGTCTATCCCCTTAAAAATCGTTTTTTTTTTTTATTTCAGAGCGTGCTAGCACGTCGCCGCCGCGTACGGAGCAACCTCGAAGACAAGAAAAGTCGTGAGAAAAGCCACAGTCAGCAAAGCATGCCGGGAAGTAGGAGAGGGAGAGGGCGCATCTCCATTTAACACGCACAGGCGTTGTTACGCCACGCGCAATCATTCTTAATTTGGCCCCCCGTGAAATGTAACGCCTTTTTCAACACGATTGCGCACCACCACTGCGGGAGGACGTGAGGGCGACAGCGCAGCTTTCGGCGAAACAACAGTGACAGCGCGTCAAAAAAAAAAAAATGTAAATGGGCATGGGGGCAGACTTGCAGCGATGCTCTCACGCAGTGAGAAGGGGACATAAAACACGCCTCGTTTACATTATAAAAAGAATACACGCGGGGAGAAAGAAAAAGTCGTTAGCAGGTTGGCCCGTATTCCGCATACGCTGCGCAGGCTGTTGATTGCGCTTTCTTGTGGTCCTCTTAGGAACCTTTCTCTGCTTGTCGTTGAGCCCACTCGACACGGGGCTTACACGCTGCTGTTTCTTTCCCCGAGAGTTGCGGCAGAGGACGACGCGTGAAGCCAGATTGCAAACCGCGTGTTTGCGTCGAGGGGAAGGGCTCGGTCGCGTGTAAACAAATTGGATTAGAAACAAGATGGAATACAGAGGGCGCTGCGGAGAGCAGGCGTGATGAGGATGCACCCGTAATGCGCGAGGCGAGGCATTGAGGGAAAGCTGGTGGCAAGCGGGAGACGCGCGCCGCGAAATAAGACGACAGCGTACACGCATGTACAGAAAAAAAATAAAAATAAGGGGGGGTCAAACAAACGCCGTTAGTGTATGCGACATGTCACTTAGAAACGACTTGCCCTTGCGGCATGTAGTTAGTCATGCTTAATGCGGGAAACAGGCGCCACCGGTGTCATCACCACACGGTTTCATAATGTTGCATGGACATCTCAGAGGAGCACTTATTATTAATGCGTTCGCTCCAAGGCAGACTCCGTAACGTTCAGAAAAAATAACTTACAGTCACTGCATCTGTAAGAATACAAAGTTTAAAGAATCGCGAAACGTTGAGTCTACTTATATATTCAACGGGAATTCGGAGAAAGCAAGAATGAACATAACATAAAGTTGACCATCGGCAACCCCAAGCTCAGGTTTTGCCCGCGTGGATATCAGCTCTCCTATACCCATATACCCAGTTACAGCGCTCAACCAAGGAGGGATAATGTCGCTTTTTAATTGCCACCATCTTTTTAACGCGTGGCCATAGATCAATCATTACTTGGCACATTTGGCGCGATCCATATAAAAAACCTGACAAAAAAAAAAAATCCCGGGTCGTCTCTACTAGCGTGAAACGCATGCAGTGAATAAGTGTATTCTTGGCGCCTTGGCGTTTTCGTCAACGGAGATGAAACCATTGGGTGGTAGAGGTATACAGCTCTGCTGTAAAGTGTCTCTCGTCTTTGAAGCACGAAGCGCTCCAGCGCGAGGCGTAAACGAGTGTCCCGAAGTTTTAGTATCGTGACTATATGAGGCGACGCTTACGACGACGACACGAGACGCTGACAGCACCAGCACCTAAGGGGGCTTCGCTCCTAAAAAATTCCCGTTGGCTACGAACGCGAGCAGGCGTCGGCCTAAGCTCCCCGTTTACTGTGTGACACATCAAGCTGGCGAAGAAAAAAGAAAGGGTGATGGTAAGAATAAGGAAATGTCAGGGAAACGAGGAAACGAGGAAGCAACGGTCAGGGGAAGGAAGGGAAATTTGCGAAGAAAAATGGGAGAATGGTGATGCTAGAACGTCGGAAAAACTTGGCGACATGACCTGCAGCGAGAAGTGAGGCTCAGGTATTCTCATATCATATATGAGAAAGCTTAAATGCGGCGCACTTTTTTGTCGTTGTCTTTGTGTCCAAAAGTGACGGAGTCAGCCACGAAGACGAGCCGATCGCAAAGGTATACGCCAATTTTCTCGCCGAACAAGGAATACGGACATTCGCGTCCTTCAGCAACATATTCGTCACCCTCAACGTATACGCACGGCAAGAGGCAACAACTGAATAACACCGCTTTCCATCAATTGTCAAGCGAAACAGTTTTTTATGGGTGTAAACGAACCAGTTTCGTGCTAACTTCCGGCAACCACCCCCGATATATGTGCACGCTAGCCGCATGATAAATGCTGTACCTAACCGGCCAGTTTCCTTCGGGATCGACGGCTTCAGTTTCGCAACATCCGTGTACATAACGTCGGCCGCAAACCGGTATCGTTAAGCAGTCGGCTCATGCTCCGCGGGCGACCTTTGCGCACGGTTAAACGCCCTTAATTGCCCATTAACGTAAACCAGATAAGCGACGGGTGAGGAGGCTCGGGGAGGGAAGATTAAGGGTAGATTTAAGAAGTGCGCCTCGCACGAAGCACACCCGCGCACTCGTCAATAAATTTCTCGTTTACGTGCCGGGCTAAATCTCAGTTCAAATCAGCCGCGTTGAAAGCTGCTATAAGGCGAAGCAGAAGGGAAAAAAAGGCAGGGGAAAGGGGAATGAGAAGCGAAGTGCATAAAAAAGCGCGTAAAAAGAAGGATTGGAAAGAAATCGACAACTGCAATACTGAAAATGTGACGAAAGGGGGTCACGTCGGATGCGATGGCCACGGGCGATCACGAAGCCCGGGGATATAAAACATAGCTCCCCCACTCCTCCAACCTCCTTACAGAGGAACAGCGAAAAACAGCTAATAAAATGGCCCCATTGCAACGTGCTTACTGTCTGGTTGCTTTGGAAGTCATATTAAGCGACTTCTATTCATCGCTTGGACGCTGGACATATTAGCTGCTTTCTATTCCCCCCAATTTTCATGTTCAGTGCAAAGGGCGTAACAAACTCACCGTAGCATCTTGGTTACCGTTTAAAAGTGCGTGCGTGCGTGCGTGCGTGCGTGTGTGCGTGTGAGTGTGTTCCGAGAAAGAAGGTGTCGCGTAGGGTGTGCATTCATGTTGATAGGGAGAAAGTCTGGTGTGAAGAGGAGGGGGGGTCGGGGAGCCACTGGGTTTTTGAGGAGATGCCGTCAATTGACAGCTGTTTTATGTTTCCTTGTAGTCTTCACTGAAATTGCCGGAAAGCTTTACCGCGTGATGCCTCCGTGAAGTAGGCGACATATAGGAGTCTACGAAACAAGCAATTATCATTGCGAGGTCCCCAGCTCTTCGTCGAACGCACGAGCGCCGTTGACGCGCTACTCCCTCAACGCTCTCACTTTCGACGCGATGAGAGCGATCTGTGCCGCGGGAGAGTTAGCGCAGCTATAATGAAGTGCGCGCAGCGCACTCGCCAGCACAGCAGCGTCATCAACGCACATACACAATAGTGTTTAGAGAAGTGCGTCGCCCGCCGACCAGCGACGTCCCGCGCATGGCAACGAACGAGTTCGCCGACGGGGAAGGAGCGTGCAGCTAGACGCGCTCGGACGGCGCAGAAATTAAGCCGATAACAAGCGGACGCCTTTCACGAGCGGGGAAGAATTAACCGAGCCACCTTCTTCCGAGGCAGCCGCTCCGCGTTGCATTTTAATCGCCGTCGCGCACTTTCTACTTATCCGGCCTCCGGCAGACTTGCTTTGTTACTTTTATCTATCCCCCCCCTACTTTAGTTTTTCTTTTAGGGTTATAGTTGCACTCACCCAGTCTTTCTCTTTGCATGGGGCGCAAAGGGAAGAAGAGCGCGTAGCGGACAACGACGCGCCGTTGAGGTTTACACACATGGAAGACGGCCGATCTGGTTGGTATTCAGCCGGCAGGCGAGCGAAGGCGGAGGAGAACAGCGTCGCCCGTTGATAGCACGGCGGAGGTTAACGGAATATGCGAGGTATACACGGAGGAGAAGTAGAGCGATTCGGGTGTGCGATTTGAATGAAGAGTGACGACCGTTAGCCTTGCCTCCTCAGTGAAGGAAGGGTAGGTAAACGAAGTGAAAAAAAAAAAGAAAAAAAAAGCGTAGCTTTGGTGGGAGAGTATAGGTGAGCCAATAGAAGCGTAGTTATAACCAAATCACTTTATTCGAATTATAGCTTTACTCGAAGTTTTTCCCAGTCCCCACTGCAATGAATGCGCAACAAGTCATTCCTCTTTTACCGAAGTGCTGGTTATAGCGAACTCAGTTCGCTGTCCAGAGAGCTTTGATATAACGAAGCTTTAGTGTATATTCGGTACAACTGAGCGTGCTGCTCTAACGAGGAACGTGAAAATTACTCGCTGAAGCGAAAAGCAACAACACTCGCGTGTCGAGATTTCAGGGCACGTTAAAGATGCCCAGGTGGTCGAAATTAATCCGGAGCTCTCCACTACGGCGCGCGTCATAGCCCAACTTCAAAGCCCCAAAAGCTTCAAAATTACCCGCTCATTTCCGGCAACGCCGGCGTCTCCTGTACAGTGGTTGTTTCGTCACAGAAAATGGGTTTGTCAGCAGCGGCATCCCCTACAAGGAGATCGCCAACATTGTGGCTCGAGATTTGACCCGCCGAGCCAGCGCAGATGAAGCCTAGCCTGAGCACATGCATCCTGTAGTCGCATACCAGGAAATTACGCCAGATCGTACTCCTCCTCCCCGCACAAATCGCTACCGAGGGAACACGAAAAATTATTCCACGGCCCTGCAGGTCAACACCTTCCCGCACCCCACTTCACCTGTTTGACCAGACACAATTTTCTGCGATTTTTCGGTTCTGTGGAGAGCCTTGAAGCCTCAGACAACTAGTGGGCGACTGCGCCAATGTACTTCTCACAGAACTTTTGGAGAGAGCCCATGGCCAGCTCCGGCTTCGAAGATCAGTTGCGCTTAATCGAAAGGGCTGTAGGCGCGGGCCGAGATCAAGGCATCCTGGAATGAGGACGCCTCTCTGAAGCTTTTGTTCGATTTATTAAAGTTTACTCTCTCTCTCTCTCTCTCTCTCTCTCTCTCTCTCTCTCTCTCTCTCTCTCTCTCTCTCTCTCTCTCTCTCAGAGCCACTTATGCCACGGAGTAGAGACTGCGCCTCGCTGTTATACGGGGCGTTACTTCAGAGTGTAGAGGTTCAGTGCAGCGTCGGTACAACAATGTTCAAAGCACATACTTATTTTCATCCGGAATCATGTCGCGTATAAGTTCCCAGGCTACAGTTCCTCCATGCGGATGTGCCACACATGTGTAAAGCCTCTTTTTTTGTATTGGTGGTGATTTGGTTTTCATGTTCGTGATTTAAAGAAAAGTAAAAGGCACGCGGCTCACGCACATAAAGAAAAAATGCCTCATGAAAGGAAAAACCCCCTTATGTAACGCCCCCCTGTGGGTCTTTAAGGAAATAAAGTGAAGTGAAGTGAAGTGAAGTGAAGTGAAGTGAAGAATAATGGCGTCCATAATTAGCTGTACCCACTCCACTAAAGCTGGCATTATAAAATGTACCCTCAACCATAAAACCGCTCTTTATATAGAGTCCAGCAACACTCTGGGCACTTATTAGTTTTAGTGGTGTCTTTCGTGACAACTTTTTACGTTGTGAGTATCGTGTATATTGTGTACTGTTTATTGTTTATTGCGCATTTTGTGCGCACTGGCGCCTGTATGTGGTGTGTGCGTCTACTTCGTCTGCGTCTGCTTAGCGCCCCATTAATTCTTTCCAATAAGCATTTTGTATATTTTTGTGCTCTTCACTTCTTTCTATAAAATTCAATTTGTTACCGTTCCTTACTCACTCTTAAGGATAAAATTGTTTCTGTTTAGTGTTTCGTGTACACTCGGTGTTGTTTGTTACCCTTTCTCTGACTTTTTTCGTGAGAAGGAGTCGCCGACGTTCATTTCTGGCGCCAACCTCTCTTTTTTTTTGTCATGTAATTAAAAGAACAATGCCTACTTCTTCAGGCTCTATTATACGCAGTGCGTTTCGCTTCTCCGCCGAACGCAGCTTAGCAACGATGCTTGGTGGACTTCATCGAGAAGGCCATCAGTGGAGGGAAGGCACCCGGACCCCTTGAAGCTCTCTAACAGCGTCGTACCCCTTCGTTTTACTCAAAATAAGTTTCTCTCTCTCGCTTAGCGAGGCGCCATACGGGATGAATCTCGAGGAGCGGACACTGCCGCCGCAAGGACACGATCGCGATTCTTTTGTGCACGTGCACGCCAGGAGCGTATAATCAGGCGAAAATATCGAGAACAGCGCCACGCTGCCTGCGCCGCGCTTCCACTGTGCCGCAGACTTTCGAGCTGACAAAGTGCCGCCTCTGTTTGCGCCCGCTTTGCATCGTCGGCCCTTTATCGGCGCGACCTCACGCAGCTGCCGTGTCCGCAGCCTACGCGCGCCGCACCGGCTGATTGTACGCGGATGTTCCACGACGATGAGAGAGAAAGGACGCGACGGCTTACGTCGACGTCCCATCGCGCTCCCGTGTGCGGTGCCGATAGCAGGGAGCTCGGACGGCAAAATAAGAACACTGCAGGTGGCGCCCGTGGTTGAGGGCCCGCTCTCGTTTCAGAAAAAGGCGAATTTCGAACGCGTTCCGAGGTTTTTTTTTTTTTTTTTTTTTGCCTGGTTAAGAGTGTCCGTTTGACTATCTATGGGAGTTAGGTTTGTTTTTTTTACCGTGTCACAGTTTGTGCCTGTTAAGGAGGTTGTAAAGAGAGAAAAAAAAAGCTTCTGCGTGCGACCTGGAGACACTCGGTGAACACGGACCACGGCGCTCCCGTGGACGATGGAAATAGCAGGTAGTTCGCGCAGAAACGTCTTGCGCGAGGGTCAAATTGAGAAGGCAGAAAGACGCCGACCATTTTAATCTTGGTGTCGATATTCTCATTGCCCGACTTCTTACGCGTGAGGATGGCGCAAAACTCACTGCCGTCTCCTTCTTTAAAGCCCATTCATAAGGACTCCCTCCCTCACTCATTGACACTCACTCACTCACTCACTCACTCACTCACTCACTCACTCACTCACTCACTCACTCACTCACTCACTCACTCACTCACTCACTCACTCACTCACTCACTTCCCCCGTTACTCCCCCACAGAGCCGCTCACGGGCTGGCTCGTTCACTTTCTAGACTGCTTTGCTATCGCTCTTGAAGTTACTCTTAGACTCGACCCCGTGCTTTCACTTGGTTCGCCGACACACTCGCCCCTTCACGCACTGCCACCCTATGTGCCCATTCCAAAAGAAAAAGGGGGAAGACGATGAAGGAAAAGAACCGAAGATGGCTAATAAGAAGGAAGAAAAGAACTAAAAACAAAAAAGGTTCAGAATACAGAGTGAGTGAGTGAGTGAGTGAGTGAGTGAGTGAGTGAGTGAGTGAGTGAGTGAGTGAGTGAGTGAGTGAGTGTGTGTGTGTGTGTGTGTGTGTGTGTGTGTGTGTGTGAGTGAGTGAGTGAGTGAGTGAGTGAGTGAGTGAGTGAGTGAGTGAGTGAGTGAGTGAGTGAGTGAGTGAGTGAGTGAGTGAGTGAGTGAGTGAGTGACAAACGTTTTATTGGGCCCGTGAATTGGGAGTGGTTCCCTATTGCCGGAAGCCATGCCGGAGTGAAGTGGAGTGAAGTGAATGAAATGCCATTGAATCGCCTGTCTGCCCCAGTGGCTACGAATCTTTGCTGACGGCTTTTATTCCCGTTCGCATGTGCAGCCTCACTACTGCTGGAGGCGAAGTGGAAAAATAACAGCCTGCCCATGTTCATGACGTTGACCCTGCACGTTCAATAGCCACTGCTGCTCTAAGCAAGCACAGATTTGTTTTCTGCTGTCAGTTTCACATAGCCAGACTTGGTCTAGGATCTGAGTTTATATTTCATCCGGATCAAGGACAGACGAAGCGTTACGCGATTTTGTGCGCGCCTACCGCGTACCACGGGTCTTTGAACGCGACGTCCGTCTCTTTCTGATGCCATCTCATCAGGGTCTGCGGCCGCATGCATTTTAAATAACCAATTTCGCTCCTCCGCGATTCGTCAATGAAGCAACAGCAATTTAAGGCCTGCGGCAAGGTAGCGACCCATTGTGTCTATCTTCTTCCCTTGTCTCCAAGCAAACGCCCTTTAGCTTCGGCGAAGGTCTTCCTCGTCCTGCCGGGCTGTTTTTTTGCCTTTGTCGTCAGTAGGTCACTACAGACGACACTTTTCTCGATTGTATCTTCCGCACCGTATGCAGTTGCTGGTACTTCTTTTCCTCCCCAACTCTCTCTCTCTCTCTCCCTCGTTTACAATTCCTGCACCGTTTCGCGGCTGGTAGCTATCACGCGATGGCCCTTCCGACGAAAGAGAAATATATATCCGCAGCGCCAGATCTGGACCACACATCTCCGACGGGGTAAGTAAGGGTCACCACTGCGCCGCACCATTTCGCTTCTCTCTTCTTCTTTTTATCGAGTCTGGCAGAGTTGTGTGCTTTGCAGCTTTCAGAGCGCATAAACCTAGAGATTTCTATCGCGTTGCGCCCGGAACTTCGCGGAAATCTTTCCCGACAGCATTCGGAAACTGAGCCTCTGCGAAACGGACCAAAGTATATATACGTCAAAACGTCGGCCATGCTCCGAGTGACCAGCGCGGGTGACCACAATTTTCAAATCTACACCGCGCGCCACAACACTATAAGATGTTACGTTTTCATCGAAAAAAAAAAAAAACACGGTTGGTTTACGACGCGCACCGATCACTTTTTGTGAACGTTGCTAAGCTTGGAATAAAGTTCTTCCGATTGGTATATGGTACGTGTACTAAGGAGGCAGGCGGGGGTAGCAAGGAGTCTCAGACCGACGACGACGCGACTTTGGTCTGTGACGTACTCTGCCGCAGCTCAAGGCTGTACCCGACCCAGGAAGGCGGTGGAATACTGCGACGTCATATCAAATATATTACCGATCACATCCACGGCAGAGTATTAATCGGTTCTAGCCATGGTCCTCGTCAGGATGATGTCATGACGGCGGAAAACCCGTTGCATTGCAGGGGAAAGGAAGAGGGCGGGGAGAAGGGGGCCATTGTTCTGGTGCGGCTTGGGGGGGGGGGGGGGGGGGGGGCGTTGCAAGTGCCCCATTTTCGCCCCGCTGCCGAAGCCCATGGCCCATGGTTCTAGCTGCTCCTGAAGTCGTCCGAATATCTGTTGAACCCAACGAGGTTAATTTTTTTCTTTTTTTTTTTTCTGTTTGCCAAGACCACGTGCAAGACAAGACTCAAAAAGTCAACGGACAAGATTAACAAGGTTGGGAACAAATATAAAATCCCTCTTCCCTGCGCCTTTTAAATGTCGTAGCAAAGTTTATTGCCGCTTTAGTTTTTCCGCATTGCTGCTCTAAAGTACACCCACAGAACGACTCGGTTCACGCGCACAAAAAAGAAAAAAGAAAAACATAGTCGAGGAACATTGCTGCAGGGCCTTTCAAAAGCTAACTAAGCATTCATTACACATCTCATTCAAAAGAACACACGGTTATTTATCGGGAAAAGTTTTCTGGAGATACCAATGGATCGATTACCTGTAACTCTGAAAAAAAAAAAGGGGGAATCCAGGAGAAGGGCCGGGGGTTCTCACTCGAATTCTCTCGCCCCTCTCTTGACTATTATCGTGTGGCTCTAGTCGCGCTCCTAATATATACTGTCTTGGTTAAAAGCGGAAATAATTCGCACTCAACGCTCTGCAGCAGGGGCTACGGGAAACCCTTCGAATAAAGCGATATTTCTAATAAAGCGATTTCGTTACAACGAGGAACTACTGCAGGGAGAAGAAAAGGGCCGCCCCGACTCACCGGTGTAGGTGGTGTTGACGCCGACGTCAACGGTGGAGGCTGGCCTCCTGAGCGGCGACACGGAGGACGCCGGGGGTGACTTTGCCAGGGGCACTCCCGCGCCAGGCCCGACGCCGGACACGACCGCGTGGCCTTCGGGGGGCGACGAGGGCGGCACGACGATTCCGCCATTGTTGTCGTTGACTAGCAGGCCTCCCGCGGCCCCCGTTCTGGAAGCCGCCGCGCCGAAGACTCCGCCGTACTTGTGCACGTGCGGCTCCAAGGACACCCTCGCCTTCAGCCGGTCGGCGAGGTCGAGGCTGTGGTTGTTGTTGTTGTTGTTCACCACCCCGGGGGCGCCGCCGATGTTGTTGTTGTGGGCCAGCCGGTGGTGGTGGTGCGGCGTCGTGGACGACGCGGTCACCGACGCCCCGCTCGAGCCGTGGTGGTGGGACCGCTTGAGCGCCGGGCCGCCGACGCCCACCTGGGCGCTGGCCGGACATCGCCTCGAGTTGGCGCCTCCTCCCGCGGCCGACCCGACGGGCAGGTCCGGCCGGTCAGCGTCGAAGTCGTCGTCGTTGGCCGCCGCGCCGTCGAAGAGCAGGCAGTTCTCCTTATTGCACGAGTGGACCTTGTGCTGTATGAAGCGGACAATGTCCGAGAGCGCGAACTCCTTCTGGCAGACGCCGCACGTGAGGAAGTCTTGCTGCTGCAACAGGTGCTCCGGTTCGACTGCGAGGGAGAGAGATAAGAGGACAAGGCGCGTGGGGTTAACGATTCGCACTCGCGTTTGCGTCGGGATATATATAGGTTGTCGTTATAGTGGCAGTAGCAAACCGTTCTTCCTAGCATTACCATTAAATCACCAATATGTCTATTAATTAATGTTAATTTCATAATCATAATCTCCATGATGACAGGGGTCATAAGGAAAAACTAGCAAGCCACTGGGCTATACATATATAGTTTTTTTACCGAATAAAAAAGTACGTACTACCGCTGCTATTACCAAGTGGTTGGCTCAACCAGCTTCCCCGGTTATTTAGTAAATTGTACTGTTAGGTTAGTAGAAGGTCACATGCAAATTGCTATTTAAGCACACCAATTATTTCAAGCACCTCAAAAGGTGCGCTATTCTAGTATGTTACCATTCGATAATTAAGCATTGTTGGCTGTCGCTTACCCCCTCTCCCCCTTCTCCCCACCGCATTCTTCCTTTTGTCCCGGAACTATAATGTTACCTGTAAAACTTGCGACTTAAAAGACCCTATTTAATAAATTCCGAATGGCCACGACCTGTCGACCCACATTGTCTTGCGGAGGCCACGAACTAACGCATGTCGAAAAGAATGGTGAACAGCGAAGGCTCCGAGTCAATCGATGTTTACACAAGAAGCACACTTCGCCGCTTCACGTCAACACTTTGTGATTTATTTTCAGCGTTACGCAAACAAACATAGTGGCTTGATTAAACTAAAGGAAATGAAACAATAACTTCCTTTTAGCGCCACATTTCTAAACGGCCCTCGCAAAACAAAAATTGTAAGACCGCATAAAAAGAAGATACGACAGTAACTAGTTCCCACGAAACAGCAAGAGGGAACGAGAGGTAGCCACCATATGTTGAGTCCCGGGGAGGAAAACGCCCGTCTTAAGACGACAAGACGAGGTCCCTCACGGTGCAGTGGCTCCGCACAATGCTTCAGCGATGTACTGACCCTCCTCCCCGCCTCGGACCAACCTCGAGGGCGCACCGGTGGTCACCACATGGTCGCTGCCGAGCGTACACGGCTCGTTTCTCCCGAAGCCCGCGTACACTTTTCGTTATTCGTCGCCGCGGCTTAAGCAGCGGACAGTCCGAGGAGCGTCACACGTGATGACTACGGGCGATAACCCCGTGAGCCCGCGCTCTTCCCGAGTCCGCGGCGGCGAAGTGACCCCCAGTGTTCCCGCGCTCGCTTTGGCGGAAGAGGCTGCAGCCACGAGACAAAATCTTGCCCCCGTATCTCTTCGGCTAAGCAGCGGCCGCTTACGAGGAAAGAGCAAAAAAGAAGGCCGCCCATTGAAGGGTGCGCTTTCCCGCAGTATCGAGTTGCACCAGACGTCGTCCGCTCGTTGGCACTGGAGCTCTTCGGACCGTTCTCGAAAATGGGGCGCCGAAATTTGAGGGCGCTTATCTCCACGGATGCTGAGAGCCGGACCGGCGCCTGCAGCCCAGTCCAGTGGTCAACTACAGGAACGGCAGTTTGCGGCTAACCTCCTGGTTTGTTTCTTGTTTGTTGCATTTCATTGATCGCCGGCATGGCTGACAGCCCTTCTTGGAAATATCGCCCCGAAAGTCGCTCGCACGTGGACTTAGCCGCTTCTAGTGCTAAGTGGACGGTCGAAAATCTGTCATTGCTTTTTTTTTTTTTTTTTGTTTACAGACAACCTGCTAAGGTGTTACTCGGCCGGAATAGTTTAGTAACCATCGTCGACGCACGCACGCACACACACACGCACATGTTTGGAAACAGCCTCGGGGATTGTGTCCGTAAGCATAGTAAGAGCCAGAGGTGCGTCAGAATGAACGGGGAAATGCGCTCAAGAGTTAAGGCGTCCGACCAAAACCTAGCGAGCAGTCCTGGTCACGACACCGCAGCGGCATTCCGTTCCCTGGCCGGCCACGCAAGCTGCGGCCGATCAACGCGGCTCTCAGGGGAGAAAAAATAAAAAAAAGAAAAGAAAGAAAAGCAAAAGCAGCGGCCGGGGTGGTTGTGAGAAACAAAGGGAAGCGGACGACATCCTCCTTAGCCAAAGGTGGACGGGATCGCGGCGGCCGAGTTTCCTCGCGCAAAGCCGTTCGGCGCGTGCGCCACGCTCGACCGGACACCGCCGACGTGGGTGCGCGGCGCAAGCGCGTGTCGTGCATCTGTTGTCCACAGGCGTGGGAGCACTCTGGCCCCGGCCCAGCTTGGCGCGTCCGTGCGACTTCCGACACAAGACCGCCAGGCCCAGGTTCGGCGTAATAAAAAAAGAAAAAAAGGAACGCAGGGGGGAGGGGGGGGGGGGGGAGCACTGGACGCGCGTGGTTGACGTTTGGTCCTTTTCTTTTAGGAACGTTGGTTTGTTTTTCAGAAAGGGGGGAGGGTAAGAAAAGAAGCACAGAGCCGCTTTTAGCCACCCTACGAGGACAATCTGAATGGGCAACGAACCGGTTTCAGCCAGCGAACTTTTCGATTCCCGTTCGTACCGACAAATACCTTCTCAGTCTTTCCGCAAATCGAAATTTCCGCGAACGTAAGGCGGCTTGGTATGAATGAAGAGGTTATTTGGCCGTGTTGGTTCTGCATGGTCAAGTAGAGAGAGAATACGGCGCCGCTGGAACGCGGAAAAAAGGAAGTCCTGATACGTCCTGTGAAGATGTATCAAAGTGTGTTCGCTTCTTGTCGAGATGTGTGGGGTGTAGAAAGATGTGTTAACTTCTTGTCAAGATGTGTTACATTCTTCAGCGATCGTGTGTATCAAGTTTTACTTTCGTCTGTGTTCCAGATGCACTGTCTTTTGTTTTTGATTTTAATGAAACGACCCGTCCACACTTCCATTAGAGATCAGGAGCCCCCTCTACACGATTTAACTAACGGGTCAGCGGCTTACAGACGTGTCTGCGGCAGTCAGCACATTTCGGCGGTTGCGAACCAACGCAGCCGCATCAGGGCCCAAGCCCAATCACGGACGCACTCGATGTACACGAATATAGCATGCACGGCAGACCTCCATGTCGCATCCTTTTGCGGCGACAACCGCGGGGTGCGGTGAGCGCACCACAGCCACGCGACGAAAACGCAGTCAGATTCTCGTCGCCCGAGCAGAGACCGTCGAGGACGTTTGGTCTGCAACTGACGTCGCGACCGGCGGGCTCGACAACGCGAAAGCGGCGGTTTTGTCGAGCGTGAACCGACCCCTGCTTCGCGCCAAGAGGTGGTTTCGTTCGATGAAGTTTCTTCCTCGCCGTTCCTCGCTTCCCGGTAACGTCGCGTTGTGTGCGTACGCCGTGTGCGGCGTGTCTGAATGGATGAAGCTGCCCGGGGAAAAGGAGCGGAGCGCGCGATTTAAATTTGGATGCATACGCAAGCATGGTTAATTGGTTACTGTGGGGGCCACGCAACAGCGGACACGGCGTTTGCGACTGTGCAAGCAGTTAAACCTGGGTCAGACTGCCAGGACCCGGCCAGACGGGCCAAAACCATCTTACGACTAGTTACAAAAAGTTAGGCGGGGAAAGAATGGACTCGCGAGAACTCGCAGCAGTAACGGTTAGAAATATTTGGGTGAGGCCTTCGTCTTGCTGCGCAAACAATTCGGTGTCGCTGTTGATGACGATGTTACGGTGGTGGTGACGTCACTGTTGCGGTCGATGATGATGACGTTGATGAGGTCACTGTCGTTGTTGATTGTGATATTATTTTCATTATGATAATGATGATGATACGCGTCAACTGTTGTCTAACAGTCCGGCTTGTGTTGCCTGATAATTCAGAAACCCAGCATTTTCCCACGTGACTGATAACAATCCTATACAAAGGTAAGCGCGTCAATGTACTAGGAAGCAGTCTTTCCCTCTTGGCATGCGCTCAGATAAAACAATCTTAAGCGTAGCCCAAATTACATCTTACTCGGAACAGTTCTTCCTTCGCATGCATACAGAAGTTCCCTTGGATGTGCTCCAGCGCGACCGTAAAGTTCAACTTTTTAACTTTGTAGGCAACCTAACCAGTTTGCACGGATCTCGAAGCTCCTGGTGAAAAGTGGCCCAGACATTCAACCGTAAATATTGTCGCATTTGGTTCTCTACTGGTCCGGCTATTCGACGCACGTGCGCGGGATTAAACTAATGACGCTTATCTCGATCGAACACGCGGCGGTCTGAACAAATTACGACTTCCATCGCCAACCAGAGACCAAAGAAAAGACGACCATGGAAGCAAGGCGGACGCGGAAGCGTCTGCGAACCACAATAAACGCAGAGGTCGGACTAGCAGCTGCCAGATCACAAGGAACGACGACGCGCTTCGGGGGGGCGGCTATCTTATCGCATAACCGGTCGAACCGAACCGAGTCCTGAGGGCGCGCACGGATTAGACGCGTAAATCAACGCGGTGCGCTACAGGCAGCACAAAATGGATAAACCTTTATCGGTGGCTGCTGTTAGCGGGCAGTCGGCGACAGACAAGCGACCCGGAAACACGCGAAGGGTCGATGGGTATACAGTCGTGAGCGAAAGTTTACGGAGCGCCAGATTTCAAATTTTCGGGAAATTTTTCCTCCCCCTTGAAGCCAAGAAACTGCTCTGTACCTGCTAAGTAAGTTCCGCATACTCCACAGGGCGAGTATGTGGAGGTCATGGTGGGTTGGAATTTATACTAAACAAGTCTGACCCCGTGGAATGGCCTAATTCTAACGTCAGTGCGTTGAAATCAGCGAAACCTTTTCACACACACGGAAACATTTGCTTCTGACGTTACACTGCGAAATTTGGGCCTGAACACTTCGCCTAATATAAAAAAAGGCGACATCTCTCCCCTTCCTCGCCTTTGTAATAAAGCTACCAGCAACTAAAGAAGTTTATCAGCCGCCACATATAACATTATTTCATTGTTTTCGCAGCACTCATCTCGACCCTCACGCGATACCAAACCAGCGAGAGTAAAAGTCAGAAACAAAGCGCATACATACACGTCGCCGTTGGCCGCATCCTCGCGTTCGAAAGCCTCAAAAGCGGACGCGAGACACTCGTTAGACCATTCACGACAGCTCCCTCCTCCGCCCCGGCAACTCCCCACCGAAATCTCTTAAAAGTGCGCGCGCGTGTACATCGCCTCTGTAAAAGCGAAATGAAAACGGAGGCCAGTGGAGCGACTGGAGTATTGCTTCGTTCTGTCCGATAAGCCGTGGGACGCGCCCAGGCGGCCAGCGGCCAAGCGTTCCCATCTGTCAAAGTCGATTCTCTTACCTCTATAGAAACTCCACCGTTCTCTTCGCACACACCGACCCCCCTATTCCATCTCCTCGGCCCGTCTCCGTCCTCAAACGCAATGATGTAGTTGATTCCATTCGTATCGGCAGCAAAGCCCGCAACGCATTTTCTCTTCATCCGCTGTCGCCTTGTCGTTCTGTCTCAGCCGTGACGCATTGGCGCGATGGAGTGGATAGCTCCCGTCCCCCCTGTGCTACTGCACTTGTGGCCACCGCTTATACTCCGGCGAGCTAGCCAACGATATATATATATATATATATATATATATATATATATATATATATATATATATATATATATATATATATATATATAAGTAGAGAGATGATGCCCGGCTGGGAGGCTGAAGCCGATTTGGGGAAACAAATCTGAGGGACCCCATGGAGCCTCGGTTTGCAGCCGCAGAGAAAAGCGGTTGGCAGTGAAATCGCCTTACAGGGGGGCGTTCGCACCGCGCTTACCTCAGTTCAATTGTTCTTCCTTCACACAGACGCGCCCGTGTTTGTTTGGTGCGTCGTGCGTTGTTTGTACGAACAAGCGAGTGAGAAGTACGTAGACGGCGTATAGGCACAATGCAGCGTGGGAGTGGGACAAGGTTTCGATTGACAAGGAATCCGCTCAAATCGTGCCTGCAGCCGTATACACCCGAGAGTGCGGCGCAAATCGTGCAAATTTGCCGTGTAGGAGTGTCACGACGGGACGAGGGGTAAAAAAAAAAAAAAATGCTGCAGTGGTAGGTCACGTGCCGACGATTTTAAAAATTCGAGTTTTCTTTTCTTTTCGTTATTTTTGTTAAGTCGAAGCCAAAGTTTCATTGCGAGCATTACGCGCAGCATTACGGTAGGATATGAAGGAGCGTCTGACGTGCATGTTCACAGTGTTAAGCAATAAAGACCAACTGCCATTTACACTCTATAACTTAATTTTCAGAACTTGGAACACTAAGTATTGGAAAAGAGGTTCTCGGTATGACATATATGTTACGTGATACTGGTTATACTGAGCTCACCCATGCACTAGACTCACTTAATGCTACCATCGGTAGCTTGGAGACCAGTACCAAATTTCGCTGTTACTCGTCACATACTTCACTACAACACTTTTAAGTCACGGTAGATAAACCATTTGCTATTCTCATGTTCGGTAAAATACCGCGCAAAACTATTTGCAGCAACTACGTCTCACTCAAGCGAAACAATGACTTGGGGAAAAATGGTCATTTTTAAACAGCGACATTGTTTTCTACTTCGCAGACCATTTTCCTACTCCCTAACTTTTTTTTAAACAGTATGTCGTTATGTTGACACGTCCGCGAAAAGTATGAACTTCATTATTTCGGCTGTATGCATTATATGTCAAGATCCACGCACTCCCCCCCCCCCCCCCACACCCCTCCCCCATTTCTTAAGAGGGAGGTGGAAGCTCAAGTTCTGTATAATACCGTTACCATAATGGGAGTAAACACATCTGAGGGCAGAATCGGCAAGCAACGTACAGAGTACACCCAAGTGTGCGCGAAGTACCTCCATTTCAACAAAGCATTGAAATATATAGAATAGCGAACAACAAAAAAAAGTAGAGTAAAAAGAATAGAAACCCGGGACTGCGTTTCGACGTGCGCTAATGTGCAACACGTCGGGAAACATCAGAAATTTATTTTTCAAAATCGTTCTCAACACGCGCGGTTTTTCGAGTGCGCTTCGCTGAAAGGCAGCGTCTCGCGACAGCTTTCGAGGGTGTCTCGACTGCACCGAAGGGACGCGATTCCATTACGCCACCGGTATTCGCTTCCCAGCATAGCCGTATTCGCTCGAGAGCTGCTGCGTCCCTCTCGAACAGTATTCGCCCCCATCAAAATCCATTCACGGCCCAAACAGACGTGGCCGCGAGAGCGCATAAAAGAACCTACCATGAAGCAGTGGTCGGGGGGAGCGGATATCTAGCGGTATACAAGCAGGAACGTCCACTGCAAGTATACCTACAAACCTGCGAGCTCTCCCAAAGGTGTCCCTACGAGGTGTGCAGTAACAGCGCGGTGGCCTCTCCCACCCATCGAAGAACTGTAATGACGTTACGACATAAAGACGTCTTGCACGGCCATTCACTGCGAAGTGAAGCCAAG
This sequence comes from Haemaphysalis longicornis, assembly GCF_048455015.1. Classification (NCBI taxonomy): domain Eukaryota; kingdom Metazoa; phylum Arthropoda; class Arachnida; order Ixodida; family Ixodidae; genus Haemaphysalis; species Haemaphysalis longicornis. Next base: position 50,704,002 of record NW_027526445.1, read on the forward strand.
TGGTTCAACTCGCACCTGCTTTTACGTCCTCAGAGGCGTCGTTGGAGGAAGTTTTTCAGCCCCTTTGCAACATGCTTCGAACATATACGGTTAATCAGTTGCCAGGCGAAGCATCAAAGTCGCTCAAAGACAGCTATAGCTGCGGTTGAAAAGGACGGTGAAGGGGAAAAGATAAAAATTGGTAACCATCACTTTAAAATACAACGCGTAATTACCATGGATGCCGTCAAACGCACACTTAGGAAGATAGCTCTTCTTGTAAACTTCCGGTGGCGGCAAAAGTAGACACCGCTGGCGAAAAGTCCCTTCAAATGGAAAGGTCGCTCTTGCTCTGTTTTACCGATTTCCAGGCGAGACGCTCAAACTTTAATTCGGCGTATCATTCAAAAGACCGCGCCCCCTCCCTCGGCCTTCCCGTGGCCGGCCTTGCTAGTCGCCACCAGTGAAGTTCAAACCTATTCAGGCTCAAGAAGACTGACGCAAAAGACACCCATACACACGCCAGCAGCCGACTTATTTGAAGGTAGTTCTCTATATACCCCACAACTTTTTGGCCGGTCACTTGTATATAAGAGACTACAGAAGCCGTGATTTACGATCGCTTCGACCTCGGGAGCGCGGCTGTCAGTGGGAATAAAAGACGCGAGGATCATTAATGAGGGCCGGTCTAAAAAGAAGAGAAAACAGAGGCACGAAGTTCGGGAACTTCCTAGCCCAACTAAGATCGAGGCGGACCTGACGAGAGCAAGTTGCTTGCAACGGCAGAAGCAACGCCGTCGTGAACCGAAAAAAAAAAAATGAAGCAGAGTAAAGGGGGCGAGGGGGAGGGGAGGGGGGGGGGGGGGCAGTCCGGGTTCTCTCGCGATGATCCTGAACGGACAGCGTCGGGTGCAGTTTCAATAAGGACCCCTGGACGTGCGGGTGAATCGAAAGACTCGGCTAACACATGTGCGTGGCTCACAATTTTTCATCAATCCGGTGAATGGGGAAAAGCGGCGGGCGATGATGGTACAGACTAAGGACGCACGTTTTTGGACATCGCGATGGAGGGTATATGCGTTCGTCAAATGTGGAGCGAGAACAAAAAAGCAAGATGCGGTAGTTTCGAGGCGTCCCTGTGCGACCAAGTACTAAGGTGCTGCACTTCTACGAAAGAGAAAGATTGACGAAAAGAAAAGAAAAAAAAAAACGAAGTAGGGGGAGAAACAATTAAGGTGGCAGGCTGTGGAGGGGAAGTTGGGATGAAAGGGGTTGTGCCGCGACATATGACGACGACGCCTCCAGCTTTCGGTGACACTCCCGCGCACTGGGGAGACGTCCTCCTTCGCAAGCCCGCGGGTGTCAGCTGGCGTTTTTCAAGAATAGCCTCGATGAGAAGTGCACTTCCAGGGGCGCACGCGCAGGAAGACGACCTGTCGATGAAGCGAAGTAACGAAAAACGGCTACGGCCAGCTGGCCGTAGTTCTGAGGGGGCCTTACTAGCAAGCACGACTTTTCGAACATCCGGTGGCCCACCTGGCAGGCGAGTGTCTGTCCCGCTAAATTTCAGGGCGACGAGCACGGATATATTGTCGTTAACAAAAGTCCCAGGTATGCATCGCATAGTGGTCTCTGCACGACTCGTAATCTAACGCGGCAGCGAGGACATACAAAAATTTTGCTTAAAATTAGATCGCGAGAACAATGAGTCCAATTCAACCAGATATTTTTAAATTTTATTTCAAACGCAAACGATATATTTCCGCTGGACGCGATAAAGAAGACGTCATCATACGGGGCCATAGAAAACTTCACAGAGTGCAACTTTATATTAAACAAGGAACAGGAAACTGCACGCGTGGAGTACGAGCCTACTGCGTTGAAAGAGTGGGGCAATTCACCTGTATGAAAAACAGTACGCATAGCACTGCCTCAGTTTCTTCCATTTTTTCCCCCATTTTTCTCAGCCGAGACCTCGAGCTAAGTAATCATTCGATCGAAAGAAGTTCTGGTAGCCGTCGCGCTTTTCCCCAGAAAGTTTTGCTTTTCATGACAGCATATACTTCTCAAAGAAAGCAAAGAAATTGCTGAATGCAGGAAATCGCTTTACCGCCTTTTATTTATTTATTTATTTATTTATTTATTTATTTATTTATTTATTTATTTATTTATTTATTTGTTTGTTTGTTTGTTTGTTTGTTTGTTTGTTTGTTTGTTTGTTTGTTTGTTTGTTTGTTTGTTTGTTTGTTTGTTTGTTTGTTTTGAACACGCAAGCTGCACCGGTGGTCTCGTTAGCTCCTCAGCTCATCTCAAATAACGAGTCCACTAACTAGCGAGACGGAGGAGAGACCAACCATCGCTGTTCTCGTTCGCTCATCAGAGTTTCTCGTTAGCTCATCAAAGTTATCACCAAACTGATTGCGCCGAGCGAACTTTCCACAGTACAAGCGGACCGGGCGGTTAGAATGCGTCGCTCACGCCCTTGAAAATGGCACGGCAGAATACGTCGACGCGACGGAAATAGTACAATCTCGGTAAAAAGCAACACAAGAGAGGGAAATAGGTAGCAAAAACTTCGGTAGCGCCGCGACGGCGTCAGCCAGCAACTACACCGGCGTGCTCGGCCGCAATCGACGGCGCCGTACACGACGGTGGTGTTGCGGCCGGGTGTACGTACACGCGTCACCACGACATAGTCGAGGACGTAGAAGTGAGTCTTCAATCACGCGCTGACGCCTTCGACTCCCGCCAGCAAGGCGGAAAAAAAAAAAAAAAGAAACTCGCTCTCCCGGTCACCGCATTTGGGTTGGGAGACGTTAATTAATTTTTTTTTTCCCCAGGGCCCCTGACAGCAGCCGTACACACGTCCGCATCATATCCTGCGCGTGATTCCTTCCGAGATTGGCGATGATAACGCGCCATAAATAAGTAGAACCTCCAGGTCCGAAAGTCACCCCTCTGTCCTACAATCTTTTCCCCGTTTCGTCCAATCAATCTTCGGCTAAGGAGGCTCGTTCGGTACGGAACTGCAGCGACTATACATGCGAATGTAACAGCTAAGGCTCCCAAGAAGCGAAGTGTATAAAGAATAAGCGTCGACGAAGAAAAAGAACAACGCTGCGACGGGTTAACCGCGTACAGGTGGCAGGTAGGTATATCAATAACCCGCGAGTTGTCGGGCGACATATTCCGCCAATTTCGCCACTCGTATGCGGCGAAAAATGCGGAGGGAAAGATAGACGGTAGCGACGGCATTTCCGAAGTTCTCGCCTTGTCAGCTTGTTTGCCGCGAACTCGAGGACACGCAACCGACTCCTGCGCAGTTATATACCCGGCTCGGCGCGCTTAACGAAAACAAGAAGAAAGGAACCAGGAAGGCTATGCGGGATGACGGATTCGCAGCCGGATCCGCAGCCGAAGCCGCTGTGGACGCGGGCGACGACGGATGGACGAGAAACAAGAATAACCCACAACTAGAGAGATGCCGGAACAGCGGGGAAAGAAATGATAATTACAAGGGGGCAGTTTTGCGGAGATACGGCGGAATAGGAAATGTCAGAGGAGGTCAATTGATCGGCGCCAGAGGTGGCGACACCGGTCCCGGTTCTCTTCCGGTTGGAAGGTGCGAGATCGCGTAACGGAGCTGAAGTAGATTTGAGGTGCGGAGTACCTAAGGACCTCACAATGTCCGTCCGCGTCCATGCACATAGCATTTACAATCGCAAAGAATCACACAGGCACCGGCAGGATTCGAGCCTGTGTCTGGTAGACAAGACAGAGTTAGTGTCAGTCGTCTTGCCCATTGGGCTACGACCGTGAGATAGTACCCGAGAGTCAAACGGCTTACTCCCTCGCCTGTAACGGTGCGGAGTACCTTAGGATCTCCCAATGTCCGTCCCCGTCCAACCGTGCGCACACCACCATCAAGCGAAAATCTGTGCGGAAAATACCTAAAAGGGTACAAGAACACTCCAAAACACTCGAAAACAGGCACAAACATAACCTAGCAACGAGGAAACGTGCAATACCACCGGTGTAGTCAGGTTGTGATCAAATTGTAATACAGAGTGACAGCATCGAAAGTGAAGTTTTAAATCGAATAACGGTCGGGGCGCAACTTGGATGTCATTTCGAGTCCCCGTACTCCGCGCCCTCGCCATCATCCACGGAGTGGAGATGCTGCCATTTTTGTAGTGTTTCAAACGAGAATTCCCTGAACTATCCGTGCCGGTCGAAAGCAAGGTGTTGCTTCGCATAACGACGCCTCAAAGTGGGCCACCGAAGGCCGGCCTTTCCCGTTGCGTCCAGAAAAATTTGTGTTAAATGTTAGTGATCTCGTCTGGGTGCGCTTGTATACGCCAATAATTGGGTGCAGCGGAGTATATCGGTAGTGAAACCCCAGTAATGTCCCGTGCTTAAAACGAGAGCAAACAGAGCTCCCTCGCTGCGAATACTAGATAAAATATAATTAAGCCGCGAGGTAAGCTAAGCTACACCGTTAATTGGTTTACACCCTTTCTGGTTTTGATTATTATTATTTATATGATGATGGTGGTGTCGATAACTAGCACTCTTACATCCTATCAAAAAACAAAAACAATTAATGTAATCAACGATAAAACATCATCTGCGAAGGTGTATTTTTGTGTTTTTGCCAGGGTGTAAAGGTGTTATATAAACGACAAAACATCATGAAGGGTGTTTTCTTTTGTTTTTTGCTAGGGCGAAAGGGTGTAGGTTAGAGACGGTGATTTACAGCGTAGTATCATATCACAGGGTAAGCAAATCATGGAGGCGTCCTTTCGGAGTTAAAGAAAATTATCTGGAGCAAACGAAAGCTAAGGGCACCCACCCTGCATGCTGCAATTTGGGCGCCGAAAACATTTGACAGTAGGAGATTTCCGGCGCCCAAATTGCAAATACGTAAGCTTCTTGCGCTAAAACAAGAAACTGATGTGAGATGCACGCTTTTTGTTACGTCACTCATGGTCATCAGTTTCATCACCATCAGGCATCCATGATGATACGGATGCGAAACACCCGTTATCAGCACCTCAGAACTGTAACAAAGATCGAACGGACTGTTATTACGTAACAGGCTGAAGAGGCTAAATAAATACAGGGGCATTTCTCCCTAAGTTCCGGTGTGCCAGTGTATAACACTCCAAGATACAAGTTAACGACAGTGTAAATACGTGGCATTTCAGTGGGACTGAGGACAGTACACGCAAGAGGTAAGTAAAATTTCTTGGGGACCCACCACGGTGGCTCAGTGGCTATGGCGTTGTGCTGCTGAGCACAAGGTCCGGGGTTCGATATCCAGGCGCGGCGGCCACCTTTCCGGTGCAGGCGAAAAGCAAAAACGCCCGTGTGCACGAGATTTCGGCGCAAGTTAAAAGATCCCCAGGTGGCCAAAACTAATGCGGAGCTCTCCACTAGGGCGCGCCTCATCGCCTGCGTTGCGTCGGCGCATTAAACCCTATACAATCAATCAATCAAAATTTCTTGGGGCACTTAAGTTTGCTTTACAAACATTGAATGCGGAAGCAACGCGGCGCTTGCATTGGCGATGACTTCAAAGACTTCTGCCCCTCAAAACAGAATTGTACCAATTTTTTTTTTTTCCAAAACAACTTACCTCTCTTACACGAACCTCTCTGAGAAGTGTTACGTCAATCCGGGCATTTTGATGTGTTTTTCTCGTTGTGTAGTACGCAATTCGCCCCGCTGCCGACACCGGGTTTCGGCGTAAAAGGTCATTTAGTGACTCCGCATTAAAAAAAAATGAAACTAACCTTCTGTTGAAACGACAGAGAAGGGGGAACGTCGAGATTTCCAAAATCAAGTGCAAGACCAAAAGAACCAACCCTTTGTCTAATCTTTCACGTCCATGTACCCCTCTCTACATCCAGGTTGCTTTCCTGCAGCTTTCTATTAGCCATCTTCATCATGCTTCAGCTGTCATGACATCATCAGCTGTCTATCTGTCAACTGTCAGCTGTCAACTGACATCAGCCGTCTATCTGAAAAGACAGGTTTCCTGCAGTGCGTTTTGATTGGACTACAGACGACATCAGTGAAAGGCTGAAAGCTACGCTTCAACATGTGGTTTCTCGTCCCACCCATACACCGACTACGTTTCAACAAGTTCAGCTACCGGCAATGAACGCCTCATTCAGCGAGCACAAGACAGCGAGCTATGCGGCCTCCGCACTGCCTGCGAAACTCATTAGTTATCCAACTCGAGATAGTAAACGTTGGTGGTAAGGTAAGCTCGTATACGCCGCGTGCACAAAAACACCGACGAGATGCAAAACAAGAAAAAGCGAGGTACTGCTGGATGAAAAAAAAAAAAAAAAACGAAAATTCAAAGTAGTGCGAAGTCCCCGCCGTCCGCCACCTTTATCGCGTCCGCGCGGAATGCCAGACGCCGTCCTTGGAGGAGGGGGCGGGTGGTCGGGCATCGCCGAATCTATGCGAAGAGCTGTCTAACCTTCGTTAGCGGGAAAGAAGGAGAGCGCAGGGGACAAGAAGCGAGCCAGGGCGGAGGAAGGAACAAAAGAGGTCGTAGTGGTGGCCCCAGGCTGCTTCTGACTCCCACGTATGAGCGGTGCGTGGCTTCTCCGCCGGGTCGACAAAGACGCACGCGCGATAAATAATAATAAGCCGCGGAGGGAGGAAGCGCAATGAGAGAGACGAAGGGAGGCAGATACGCGTGCAGCGCGGTCGCCCACTGATTTGGGTGAACTTCCAAGTCCTTGTGGAAAACGGCGACGACAAAAGAAATGCGTGCTCCTCGGCAGCCCGACGACCATCTGAGCGCGATTTGCATTGAAGGCGATTGGAGCGCCATAAAGACCGCGAGACACCCCCGAGATTGTGGGAGCGCACGGCAGAGCAGCCGAGGGCCGGCCAGGAGGAGAAAAGGGGGGCACACGTGGCGCCGGGAGAGAGGACTCGGCGGGGCTGTCGAAGTTTCAGGTGCGAAAGTATACCGGAGCGCAAGCTTAAACAGTCACGCGGCTTGTGCACGGGTATATGAAAAAAAAAAAAAAAAAACATTACGTGAGTGAGTGACGCAATGACCTCTGCGCAATCTCCAACACACACACACACACACACACACACACACACACACACACACACACACACACGCACACGCACACGCACACACACACACACGCACACACACACACACACACACACACACACGCACACGCACACGCACGCCGGTACAACCGTTAAGGGAGCCGCCTAGGCCCGATGCCAAGGTTTCGACAAGGACCTTTCTTTCTGAGGACCTGACGAAGACAAGCCAGTCACTTGTAGAAATGTAAACTCCAAGTTGAGGTCCAACATTTCGTGTCCTGTTTGCTCGCGATTTTGCAAACTTCATCGCAGTTTTTATTATGTAACAGAACACGGGGTATTAGCTGGGTAACTTTTTTTTTTGCATTTTCTTTTGTGCGTATAGGCGTACCTTCGAGTCGTACAACGATTCCAGTAAAATACTCTACGCTCGATTTCGTCACACAGAGGACGTTCTGGCAAGTATACAGTTGACACTCTCCCTAAATGTTCGAGCGGTCTCGTCAAAAAAAAAAAGACTCCAAGCGACCATGAAAGTAACGTAGTCGCAGCGGACGCCGCGCCGAATGCCCACCACAGGTGCAAGTAACATGTCACCCACGCCCTGCTGAGCCTTCTCCGAGAAAAAAGCCTTCAACCGACCCTTGGTCGCCAAAACTGCGGAGCCAGGTAAGAAATGCATTTTACATAAGGGCGTGGGAGCGGGCAAGAGACCGCTAGAAATACGGAGGAAATTATGGCGCATGCTCTGAACGCCGCCGACACGAGCAACAACACATCTCGTACACTGAACAGCTTCGTCACGTGAAAATAAAATAGGAAGAAAGAAAAGTAAGGGAGAGCTAGAACGACAAAACATGGCGAATTTGAGACGAGGGTCGTCGAAAACGAATTCGCTTTCTCTCCCGCTACCCGGCCATGCGACTAAGCCCGACCAAAGTGACGATTTCCACGCACGGCAAAAGAACACCAACGCGCGCCGACCGAAACGAAATAAAGAGAAGGAAACGAATGAGTAGAGAAAGAAAGAAAAGTGAAAGAAAGGAAAACTAGGAGTATAGAGCGAAACGAAGAGAGAGCTCGTCACCATGCATACGTACGCGTGGGATGAAGCAGGGGATGCTATGGTCAATGCGTGTTCAGCGCGTGCCTTTCTGCGGAGGCGGTGGCCGTTGTGTAACCGAGTTCGCGCTGATAAAAACCGGTCGTCCGCGAAAAAAAAAAAAAACAACAGAAAAAGACCTCTCGAGCCGTATGGCTTTCCGCGTGGATTGTCCGAAGCAAGCTTGAAGCGTAATTGGCTTCTCCGCACGGCATGCCCGAATTTCTTGGGTTTTTTTTTTTGCATTAAAAGTTTGTCTCAATTATCGCGGAACAGATATTTATGCGACGGTGATGGTTACCGATCAAACTCCTAATTAACCCGAGGGTAGCGCTGCATTTCTCAGTTGGAACCAAAAATCTCGGGGCTTCGTAACGCCGCTCGCGTTCGCGGGCACTGTACACGGCTATGCTACATATCTGGAAGGCGCCTCGGATGACACCTCACAGGCGTATACGCTGTGGAAGGGCCGACAGAAATGCTGGCAGAAAACAGATGTAATAACGCCACTGCGTTAAGAGAAATAAGGGTGAATTTCCAAGGAATCAGGAGAGCAGGAGCTTCACTCCACCCTAAAGTTCGACTAGCACAATACCGAAAGTTTACCCCCAATCACAAGAGCGAGCCAGTCCTAGGACTACGTACCTCCACAATCTCTCGCACATACAAACACACGCACGCGCAAGAAACCTGCGAGTGTTCAGCACGGCGCTATACTTTCCCATTTGAAGCCAAGGCGTTATGAAGTCAAGACGTTATTAATATAATTCGCGTCACCGTGTCATTCGGCCTTCCATCAGCCGGACTTGGCTTGGGCTAGGGCAACAGCAAGCCTGCGAAATTCGCAAGTACGCATGGATACAGAATAGGTGCTAACTATCTGCTAGCTCCGTCGAGTCACTGAACAACGAGCGCGCCAGTTAATGGAGGCGATAAGCCTTGAGGGTGAGCCTACCTAGGCAGGACAAACCGGCCGAGGCCACAACTGAACCATACCTGAATCAACAGACACCGAGCACTTCTTCGTCCAAAGCTGTTACCATGGTCACTGGCATAATCAGTCACCCTACTGATGCCAGAGTTGTGATAATGAAGATGACAGCGGCCTCGACTTAGACGGCGTGTGTCTAGCAGATTCAGCTCAATCCTTTATCACCTCTTCGTTCATTTCCTATTTGCGTTAAAGGCGCATTCGTTTGCGGTTAGGTGATACTGAAGAAATTATTATTGGTGGTTACCCATTGTGCCTAGGCCAGGTACTGAGTGCTTTTATAATTCCAGGCTCTGCGGCGACCGTCCTCCTGCTTTAACTTCTTCATCGAGTCAATTAGCCAGAGTGAAAGCGTGAACCTTTTAGCTCGCCACGGTCAGCTCTCACATCGTCAAATTCGCTATCTCCAATCGGATCCCACTTTCATAGGTGCACGGTCTTATCAGAAAGTTGACGCCGCCAACCACGCGGAGGTGCTTTCATTCCAAGCTGGATCGTGGCCACGCAGCTACACTGAGCAAGGCCTCCCGAATGCTCCACATAGCTGCTCGTGATCACTTAGTTATGGACGGCTTAGAAGAGAGAAACGTTCTGGCCGCCGAAGGACGCCCATAAAACGCCGGAGAGGCGGGAAGGAATCAAGTACGGACAGATAAAAGGCTCGAAGGAACTAGCACGCATTAGCGGGGGAACATCGGGCTTCTTTTGAGGCCTTTGTTCGAGCAAGCGGAAAGTAGGCACACAAAGAAAGGTCGCCCGGTTTCTCCGCAAAGCCCGGCGGGGGCGACACTCGGGCTACACCGCAGACGACACTTTGAAACCCAAGCTTTTTCTTCCGCTGGCCTGGAGCTCCACCTGCGGAGAAACCCACGCCCAGGTTCAACGTACAGCCAGCGCAACGGGCGTCCAGCCCCAGAGGAAGCGAAACAAGCGACCGGCCGAACAATAAAAGCGGCGCGTGCCAGGATCAAGCCCTTCCGCAGCGAGCGAGAGGCACAAATGAACTCATTCATTCCTCCTCCTTCTGCAGCCTTCCTCTTCTGGACTCTTGAGAAGCGCGCGCCCGCACTGTGTAGAGCCGCGCTCGTCGCCAGCGCGCAGCCGCTGTCCATTTGTCCAGGCTGTTTCCTTTGTTGGTCGCCAGCGGGCGTTGTCTACCGGTCAGGATCATTAGTCGGAAGCTGGCGACGCGCTTCCTCCGGCGGCAGCGGCCCCACCGAGCTACGCCTATACAAGGGACGTCTACGAAAACCGCGGAGGCTGGAGATTTACGAGCTCTTATAAGAGACTCGAGTGCGGCGCTCTCCTGGGGCGTTTAGGGCCAAGGGCGGTGGCCGGCTCTCGGTAGTCGTCGCCGCAGCGAAAGAGTCGCGCGTCGCCGAAGCGATGAGAGAGGCGCAATTTGCGGCGCGAGCCCGGCACGCGCCAGGGGCGACGCCGGGCGGCGGACTTCATGCCGAGTCCCCACCTACGAAATGAGGGGAAAAAGATGGCGAAGTAAAACCGGGCGAAAGGTCAACGCAGCGTAATGGTCGGCCGCAAATGGCCGTCAGGGGCCGTCGACACTGCTTCCGACGAAGGACAGCCATTACGGACAACTACGGCAGGAAATTGTAAATAAAAACAACGCGCAGATTGTTCGTTGCAGGTAGGTGGAGGGAAGATGTGTCGCGAGCACTTTGCGGGTTAGCTATGGCTCTCTTAAGAGATGAGAAGTGTCCGTCGTAGACGTTGCTAGTAACACCACCACCACCACCACCACCACCGCCACCACCACCATCATCATCATCATCGTCGTCATCATCATCATCATCATCATACAGGACGAACGCATCTCCAAAAGATCTTCAGCCACGTCTATCGAGTGATAGCTGAGTCCACTGGGAATACTGTGACTGCTACTATAGTGCCTAGAATATATTCTAAGCACTATACCGCTAGATTCGTTTCCATCCATCTTCGTTATCTCGTTCGCGCCGCTGCAAAAGCTACATTACTACGACGCTACGCATCTTCTCGTCATTAATTCTTACGCGGAGAACGAGGAAGTCATCGCGGAAAATTTTGTGAAAAGTGCGGGTGTTCGGGAACTCCCGCGCATGATAATAAAGCCCACACAAGAGCACGTAGAATCAAAGCTTAATTTTTTATCGATCCTTTGTGCAGCTTTTTCCTAGTTTATTTTTCTTGGGTGCGGGAGTGAATGAACTTTTCACCACAGGAACGGCCCAATCTGTCACCTTGTCGTGTCACCTTCACCACAGCATCACTCTCATTGCGGCTAAGCCCGCTTTATAGGCAAGCTCCCAATTCCGTCGTAAGCAGTAGAACGGAAAATTGGGATAGTTGGTAGCTGTTCATCTGACAAAACCCTGGGCAGCCGGTAACTCGAGTAACCTTCCGCTCTCCATGCCCGCTGTTTACAAGGCGTGTCGGCCGCACTCTGCGGACTGCGATAATCAGGGTTGACGGGCACGGAGGGAGCGAGACCATAGGCAGGCCAGAAGAAACGGGAGCGACAAAAGATGAAAATTTGCGGACACCACAGCAACGCGCCTCTTAGTCGAAAGACGCGCGGGAGAACGCGAAATACAAGCAACGACGGCGTCGACGACACCGCCAGCGTAAAGATGAACCACCCCAACGCCACACCCGGCGAATGATGCGCGCACACGACTGAGACGCGCAGAGCAGGTCGCTGTTGAACCGCGCCACTGGGCGAGTGTGCGATACATTCATGTACAAATGCGCCAGAAAATGTGGGGCTTAATGCCGCCGCCCCTAAAGCTCGATTGGCATAGAGCTTCAGGCGCGCTATCCGAAGTTATCTGGGTTCGCATGCCACCCGGAGAGCTTGCATTGCTCCAAGTTCTTTTTTTACTGACATTTTTAAAAAAGTCATTTTCACAGACGGAAGAGGCGATCTAGTTCCCCTATGCAGTCCTTGATGCCCCCATGGTGTCAATGTATATACTGAGAGACAGAGCTCCGAAATGCCGGGAGACCACTTTAGTTAGGCTGCCGAGCGCGAAATAACGAACACACAGGGATGATGATGATTATCTACAGATAGTGGCCAAGGGTTAGGCGGGTGAAGTAACAGGAAGATTGACCCCTTGGCTTCCATACCGCAGCATATGGCGCTAGGATGATGTGGCCCATACGCATAAATGTAAGGTCAGCGCACTCACAAATATTATATATATATATATATATATATGCCGAAAGCAGTGTCAGCGGCGCATGTTATGATCCCTCTTCGCCGAGTTTTCCACCATTTCCTAGACGACCGCTATCTTAAGAGTACTAACAATTTTGGCAGCCACCGTCTTTCCTCGTCGTCCTCTTTCCCCAACACGTGCCCCGGCTTCTTTAGGATCCCGAAAAAAGCTCATAAACATCTACCCAAGCTTATACAGCTGAACAGCTGAACGGCATGCAGCGCAGAGCAACATTTCCCCGCCAAATAAGTAACGCGACTTTACAGCGGGTTCCGGTTTCTGCCGAATCCATCAAAAAACATTTCTAATCACGGTCGCCCATCAACAGTACTTCCGGTCACTTATAAAAGCAAGAACGGAGAGAATAGCTTTGAAAGAGCAGCTGTATTTTTTTTTGTGTCGCAAAATGGGAGGACGTGAATACGAAACTTCTTTTCTTTTCTACCCGAATTAGGGACTTTGCAGTCCCGATTTCGCCCAATGAACGCATTTTTTTCTCTACTTTTTCCGCCGCCCCCGCGCGAGCTTCAGATCAAAGCCTCCACGTGTCTGACCTCAGTGAAAAGACGCGCACGGGGAAAACAGTCTCGTTTTTCGCCAGATTCGGGAAATATGCCCACGACGAGCACTTCGGAGAAAGGAACGCGAATCGCACAGGTATAAGGTAGGGCGAGGGCGGCCGATTAAAAAAAGAATAAAACGAACGTTTTGGACGACAACAGGGACGGACGATGGCGGGAGATGAAATGAGTGAAGAGAGAGAGAGAGAGGAGAGGAAGGAGCAGAAGGAGGACAAAGTTTGCATAATGTGCACGTCTCTCTCTCTCTCTCTCTCTCTCTGCATATCTGTTCGCGGGTACACACTCAGCGAAAAAGCACACCAACGGTCACGCGAGATGCACTGAGCACGAGTCTTCACTGGGCCGCACGCACGGATCGAGAAAATAGAGGCCCTGTGCGCGTCCGCGCTTGAGGGCAACGACTCACCTAGATGGGGCATATGGAATGAACCAACAATGGCCCCTTAAAGCAGGAGCAATGAAAGCAGAAAACAAAACAACAAACGAATGGCAATGCCCGGGGAACAGGATACTGCGCATCACCGGTCGAACTTTTTTTTTTTCGCGTTCGTTATTAAAAAACGTTGCCAACCCTGCCCCTGATGTTTTCCCCTTTTTTCCCCCGTTACTCAGTTGCCCGCGTGCGGGTACAAAAATACGGTAGGAACGGGTGAGTGCGCAAGAATATATGAGAGCTGGAAGGAAAACAAGAAAAGTGAACGAATGCGAAGCGAAATGTTGTTGAAGGGTAATAGGGAAAAAAGCGGGGAGGGGGGGGGGGAGAGGGGGGGGCTGGGCTATTATACTAGATGACAGGGACGGACTAAGGCCAAATAGACGCGAAACAAAAAGAGGAGGAGTGGGGACCTCTTCGAAGGACAATCAAGCCGCCTCTGTTTCTCTTTTTTTTTCTAACCAAGCACATCTTCCCAGTCAAAATGAAAAAAAAAAAAAACTAAGCCAAAGTTTGAGAGGTTCCGAAGAGGCAAAAAGGATGGGTATGACTGGGAGCGAATAGAAAAGCCAATGACACGTAGAGGCACGTGACGGTACTCCCCTGACCCTCGTCCCCAGCTCATCTTCCATCACTTGCCTACTGTACGGTAGTCTTTCGCAGAAACCCTCAGGGTGAATTGCGCCATACAGCGTGCAGACGAAGAAAAAAAAACGGTATATCGACGTCCAGACAGGTGCAGAGTTTAACAGGCACGGCAACCTGCACGGTTCTTATTGTAAAAAAGATGGGGAAGAGGGCGGGGAGGGAGGGGCGAGTTTCGCCTTCAGGAATTGGCATTATATTCGCCTATGACGAACGCCTTGGGATAATAAAAAATAGAGTAAAAAGAAGACAGTTACGACAGTTCAAACAAAAAGAAAACTTGACTTTGAACATTTCGTTACTTTTTTAACCTGCTCACTCCTGTTCGAGGGGATCCGGACTCCCGAAAATGGGAAAAAGTCGCCAAAGGTAGACTCGCTGCACTCTTAAGACAAAAATAAATGCACAGAACGAACGTGCGAACGCCAACGACGACGGCTAGCGGCGAATGAGCAGTGAAAAGAAATTGGAGAATAGATGGCGAACGGACCAAAGATGGGGAAATACAGCCCTCGAGCTACCGCCGTATGCTCCCGCCAACACTTTTTATGTCCTTTTTTTACAACGTTCAACCCCTTTTCATCCAGCCTGTGGCAATGACGTGTTATATATATATATATATATATATATATATATATATATATATATATCGCTAAAGGTGGGCACTTCACCGTGTCGTCCTGTCCGCGCGCGTGTTCGTGCGAGTCTGGTGCTGGTCATTAGGGGATGAGTAGCGGCGTCTCCTGTATAATGTTTCCTTTCCCATCTATCCGTTCTTTTTTTTTTCCATTTACCCCTTTTCCATCAGCCGTTTGCTTATCTCCGGTTACTTTACTTTGTCCTTGCAACTGACTTTATTTAGCCTTTTCGTATCCGGCGCTTTTTTTTTTCGCTCTGTGTGGGTTCTTTCTCCAAATTCACCCAGCCGGGGTTCAGGTTACCGCCACGTGGCGTCGACTGAATCCTTACACGATTTTTGTTGTACGTATACTCTTAATCCACGTGGTGCATCAGGCGATGTTTCCCGTTTTATCCGTCGCCCTTCGCATTCACGAACCCTCACTTACGCTTCCTTCGTGTACGTCATGCCTGAAATCGATTTTGCGTCTGTTTCGCGTCCACGTAGACGCTCACGTGGAAATGTGAGATCAGAAAGAAAAACGCGTGGGCAAAAGTAATTGGTCAGAGAACGGTTGGTGCACAGACGTATCGGGAAGCAGCAGCAGTATAAATAAAATACAACAGCGCGCATACGACTCCCGGTGGCAAGATTGCATGGTCTGACTCCACTCGACGGTTGAGACATCACGTGACTCGATCATGGCGCGTTTTGATCGGTACTCCCCCTGCCTCCTTCAGCGCCAAACCCCCCACTGTATACCTTTCAGGAAACAGTTCGTCAAAAGAATGGCGGTAGGTTCGTGCACGAATCAGTAGATAAACATTTTAGACGAGCCACAGAATCGGTTGTTGGTAGTACAGTCTTGCTCTAGCATCCCGCGAATGGAGCGATAATTTCAAAAAAGATGCCCGTGATAAAAAAAAAAAAAACTTACGTTCTGATTTTATGGGCGTCAGTTTCAAGTGAAACTTAATTTAGGTGAAGCTTTCACGCCAGTACCAAGGAATACGATGGTTTATATATACACGTAAAATGAGGAACAATAATTTGTAAAGATGGGAAAAACACGCGAACTACGTTGCACCTCTGTATCGAAATGATTAATATTACTTCAAAACAGCGTGCAAGAAGCTCCGTGAAGGTACGCGTACAACTCGCCGTCACATTGCGCTCAGCGCCTCGCGCGCGGGACCACGTAAAGCATTCTTCACGAAACCAGACCTGGCTACTGCCCAAGCGTCGTCGCGCAGTGCCTGGCGGCTGGAAACCCGCCACTTAGGCCTTGGTTGTAGCGACGCATTTGTCTCAATAGCCACAGTCTCCCTCCGGCCCAGTTGCGGCGCACCCTAAAATACATAACAAGAGCACGCATGCGTATATACGGGCCGGACCTGCTGCCGGCGAGATTATCGATGCGGGCAGTGTCGCTATAACACAACGTGCAACGCAGAGCCGGACTCCGGGTCCTGCATTTGCGTCCTCTAAATGGGTAACAAATGGCCGTAGCGACCGGACGTCGCTGACCCGGCGTCTTGCCTCGCGTTGCCTGTGAGCGCGCGCGGCTCGGACTCCGCGTGCGGACGCAGTGGACTCGCGCATAAATCGGGATGTGCTTTCAAGGGTATATAGAAATACACAAGGGGAAAATGTCTTGTCTCGTACCTTGGTTTCCCTTTACTTTTTTTTTTTCGTCTCGTGCGGGGCCTTATGAATTATGGCTCATGACTCTGAGAATGAGTTTCCCGAATTCACGCGCCCATCGATGTCTACTTCGCAGCCTCCTTACTACTCACTGTGTCCGCGTGAAAGTCTGCGAAAGTAACGTTATAGCAGCGATTTTTTGTTTTGTTTCACTCGTTGTACGGACCGAGGAAGCGCTCGAGTCGGTGTCTAAGCCGGTACCCTTCGTATACGTTGTCTTTATATTCATCATCACTGAAGCAGTACGAGTAGCGAAGCTGTGGTGTGTTTAGCATACTTCTTAGCTGGAGTATGAAGTTTAGCATATATCTGAATGACACTTGGGAGGACTAGGGTTTTGTTCTAGCGGACAAACATTGGGCTGTCCTTTTCCCTTCCGTATATATAGAAGTGACATCAGACGATATTCCCCAATAGTTAAAACTTCACTGTGAACTATAGGTAATCCTGAAAAAGAGATAAAAATTCGAAGTAATGCCAGAGTTGTTTTCGTGGCCAATTTCAGTATGACTTTGTTTGCAATATATTTGCATTAAAGTAGAGCTACAGAGCACGGGAAAGAGACTGGAGACTAAATTATTTCGCATCGACGCGATGCGTAAACCGACGGACATGGACAAGCGCCGAGGGTATACGCCTACTATGTACACCTTCCCTGTAAAAAAGTAATTATCTTGGGGTTGGCAATAGCGCAGTGTTTTTTTTCTTTCTTTCTTTTTTGCTCGAATGCGCGTCTTTTAGCGGAGAAAACGGTGTGTAGTAAAAAACGCGAAGCTTTCTCAGCGCAAAATTAAGTGACCGTTCGCGATTGATTTGTTTCAATTCGATTTATTTGAAAGTCTCCCTAGCTTAGAGGAAATCCACACTGCTTCAACCGTGTCAGAACGGCGCACCAGATAAAGTCGGCCTTTTTATGCGAAGGACCAAGGTTCGATTCCGACCAGAGGAAGCATTTTTTTTTTCTTCATCATCATTACCCCGTGCCCTCCCATTGTGTAAAGTTAGCTTTCCTGCAGTGCATATTGGTCACTACGCCGCCACCAGTGAGACCGAGAAAGCTTCGCTTTAAAATTTCTTCTAAGGACGGACGTTAGCACATAACGGGCTGTCTTCATGTTCATCGCCATCGCCAACATTTGAAAGGAACAGAGAGAGAGAGAGAGAGAGAGAGAGAGAGAGAGAGAGAGAGAGAGAGAGAGAGAGAGAGAGAGAGAGGGAGGGGGGAGGGAGAGAGAGAGAGAGAAATAACTTTATTTCTGGTCAGATTAAGACCTATACAAGGTGTACTGTTGGGCCAGTTGAAAATAGCAACAGCGCGAAAAGGAAACAGGGACACGAAAGAACGACGAGGACGGGCGCTGACTTCCAATCGAATTGATAATGCAAAAACTTGCGCAACTTTTATAAGCCCCATCGTGTGAACAGCAGTAAAAATAAAAGATGAAAAACAAAAACAGGTCCAAAACCAGAGAAAAACAATCACATCAACACGCGTTCACGCACTTAGAGCAATTGATAAAGATACCAAGTTATGTTGCTGACGGTAATGAACTCGTAATCAGAATTTAATAATCGTACAAGCCTGATTTATACGTGACTCTCATACTGCTGCGTATACATCAATGGTTGAAGGAGTGTAGTATAATAACGCACGACCGAGAGACGGAGAGTCGATGTCAATGACCTTTCCATAGGCCTACCGTATTGCCACTTTCGTCCCGGGGGGAGCTCCGACCTGAGCCCATTGCACCCATGCGACCACGTAACAAGAAGCCGCTTCCGCCGGAGGCATCGTACACGGCAGCCTCCCGGAGCCATCGTGATGGACGCCCCCACCACCCCTGCGAACGTCCGTTCTCGCGCACGTCTTCGGCCACTTGGCGCGGGGATTTATGGGACGTCCGGGGAAATATCCGGCACCGGGTCACTTCCTCAATGGTGCCCGAGACGTGCGAAGGCGCTCCCGCGTATACGCGCTGCCTATACTTGACCACCTGTCGCGGCGGCGTCGTCGTTCACCTCCGCTCAGGTCATGACGGCGCCGTTTCGCGCCCGTATTGAAGAATCGCACACGCGCTGGCGTCGCAGATGCGACGCTGCTTTGCTTGTTGTCTGCTTCATTCCCTTGAACGTTCGCAGAATCTGGGAAGCTCTATTTAGTGTCGGGTTTTCATTATGAGGAAGGACAAGCGACAACCGAAGAAGCATGCAGAATAATTGTTTTGTACCGAGGCAAGGAGAAATCGTAAAACATTACTGCGATAACCGCCGGCTTTACCCAGCCCCTGCAAAGGGTCTGAGCAAGGCCGATGAGCGAATACTGCGGCGCCTGCAGACGAACACATTTATGTGCCCTGCAGTAGCAAAGCATTTGGGCCCTAAAACAGATGGGCGGTGTCTGCACTGTGGGGAGGTGTCCGACACCTTCCACATGGTGTGGGCATGCCAGCGCAACCCTGCGTCATCCCCCAACCCTTCCCCTACCAGAGAGGCATGGGAGGCAGCCCTGCTCAATTGCTCGGGCCTGGAGTCTCAAAGGGCTCTAGTTCGACGGGCGAGGGTGGCGGCCTTGACCAATGGGGTCCCGGAATAGGGACTGCACCTGTGCGGAGGGCCACAGGCCCTAACTCTCTTTTATTCTGATCGAAAATAAAGTTTCACTCCTCCTCCTCCTCAATGGATCATGTATCGATTAGCAGCCCATTGATTAGCGACTACTTCAAATAGGTCTGGCATACCGTACGTTCGGCAAGACTCGGTCCACCAGGCGTACGTAGCGTGGCAACTGACGGTGCTTGGTTGATTATGGCGGTTAACGCGCCGAAGCTATACACTTGGGCTATACACTTGGGCTATGAGCCGCACCGCAGAGGAGGGCCCGGGACTAATTTCCACCAGATAGGGTTATTTAACTTGTGACGAAATTTCGACACACTGGCAGTGTTCTCCCTTTTCGCCTCCATCAAAAAATACCGGGCCATCTCTCCTAACGCGGAACCTGGGGAGGGCGAAGCATGCAGTGTGTAAGTGTAATCTTGGCTTCTAGGCATTTTTGCCCACGGAGATGAAACTATTGGGGGGTAGAGATATGCATGCAGCTTTCCTGTAAGTCTCGTGTCTTTGAGACACGAAGCGTATTAGGACATCGCGTTGGAAAACGAGTGTCCCGGTGTTTTACTACCGTGACTACATGATACTACTACGACATGAGACGACGACGACATGAGACGCCGACGGCCCGAGCCCCTAAGGGGCTTCGCCCCTCAAAGCAGCCGCCGCGGCCTGAACCGAAACCGCTTCTTTGGGATCAGCAGCACAACGCCGTAGCCGCTGAGCCACGCGGCGGGTAAAGGAGGCTGGTTAAAACCAAGTATGCAGCGTTCATTTAGCAACAGCGCGAAAAAGAGGATCAGCCTGATCATTTAATTTTAATTACTGAAGTTTTCTTTGTTTGTTTTAATAAGTTAGGGTGTCATCTATCTCCGTTACTTGGGTAAACCAACTCACAAAACCGTGAAAAAGCGGCGCATTTCTCAATGCAGGTCACGGTGACAGCCGCATGCGAAAAGATCGTTCGGGTAACACACGTCTCTTCCAGATTGGCTGGGCCAAGGAAAAAATATTTCTGTGTATCCCAATAACAATTTGGCGTGTGCTCTCACTACAAACACTTCTGAATTCACCAGTAAACGGCCGTGACTCAGTCCTCCAAAAATGACCCAATTAACCGTAAAATAACCCCGCTCTCTAAAAGAAAACAATTACGGATACCAAGTCTCTTTAACCGCCACTGCTTATCTCATCGCCATATCCACCAGTGAAAGAACTTCCGTCGTACACGTACGTAGCAATCCCGACGGCTAACTATATCGCAAGAAACACAGTGGTTAGCCGATGCGGTCAGAGCTGAGGTTAATTTCATCCACACCTTCCCAATCCTGTCGTCGCTAGTTCTCCACAGGCCACCCGGACCCACGTGCCGTATCACGTGACCACCACCGAGAGAGACGAAACGCGCTACCTGTAAAGGAAGCGAGCGTACACACGCAGCGGGAGCGAGCCAATTGAGGTTAATGAGTGCCATCTACGCAGAGCCACGCTCGGTGCGTTCTCCAGATGCAGAGGAAGCGTCGGGCAATAAAACGCGCGCGCCGGGGAAACGCCCTGTTTGAAACAAAAGCGTCCGCGTGCACGCGCCCACAGCGGCCATGTTCGCCCGGAGCAATTAACATACGCGGGGGCGGCGGCCATAGCTCTCCTCGTGACACATTTTCACCCGTTATTTCCGCGCAGAGACCAAAAAAAAGAAAAACTAAAAGCGGTGTTCACTCAAACGTAGAATAGCCTCCACCGCCATCTGACCTGGCCCGAAGGAGCCTCGCAGGGTTCGTACGAAAACGTAAGGATGGCAGGTAACGTAACACGAGGACAACCTTCTGTTCCGTCACTTTCTGTTTCTCTTACCGTTGGTTACCTCAGTAGACGGGGGGAAAAAAGAAAAGAAATGGTACTGAATTGCGGTAACGTGTTGCCGTGATTCGAGCACGACAACTAACGCCCCTCGCTTGGCAAGCTCGGGACTCCGCGACTCAATGGGAAGACCTGGGGCGGAATTTCGAGCTTTATTCATTTCTTTTCCGGTTCAAAGTAGCCTTTTCGAGAGAGCCCTGATTATTGGCTGAAAGCAAACGACAAGCAAAGCGTGTTACGCAAGGCGAGCAGGGGCGTTCGCTCCGGTGAAGTGTTACAAGTTTAAAAAACTTCGAGACATCTACAACGTCATATGCTAAAACGGACACAAAATGGACATCTTTGAAATGTAC
This sequence comes from Haemaphysalis longicornis, assembly GCF_048455015.1. NCBI lineage: Eukaryota > Metazoa > Arthropoda > Arachnida > Ixodida > Ixodidae > Haemaphysalis > Haemaphysalis longicornis. The sequence goes on from NW_027526445.1 coordinate 50,725,189, forward strand.
AAAACTGGTAATTCCACCCCTGTTGAGGACCTCGAGAACCGTTACAAGCCCCCGGCCCACTGGCAGGTGGGCATGTTGGGTAGTAAACACGCCATGTCACGCTGTTCTTCGTGGCTATATCCGAGCGGGGATCGGGTAACTCCTAGAAATGAGGGGAGGCCTCCTCAGCCGACCTGGCCGGGAGGCGAAGCGCGCGTAGGACATTTAACATTCGGATTCGCCTCGGCTGCTTCTTTTCCCCCTCATTAGAGGCGGCGCAGGTCAAAGGGCGAGACCGGCGGACGACCGACGGCGTACGACCAAACGGCGACGTCGCGTCGCGCGTTCTGCCGCCGCCCGCGACGCCCACGTCCTCAACATAGGCGGACCCGGCGGCCCGTCGCGCATTCCTCCCACACTGCAAGCGATGAGGACGACGACGACGACGACCCCGATACAGGCTTCAAACTATCCTTCCTTTCCTTTATGATGTCGACTTGCTCGCGAGCGCCATCTACACCGGGTCACGAGACGAACGGGAAACGCGGCACCATCTCGCATCACGAACGACGACATCAAGTTTGGACAGCTGGGTCCGTGGCTGGCAAAGTTCAACTTTACCTTACGCTAGTTCTTCCGCTTGGCCTCTCATTAGCGGCTCCGAATGGCTTACATTTGCGTCTCACCGTATCTCACTATCACCGCAACCGCCCTGCCGCACCCACTGCCACTTTAGATCCCAACTCCTGTTCCAGATTCAAGAGAACATCGGTACTCCGCTTGAAGGCCCGTCCCTCGCGTTGTCATATGCGCGTGTATCCACCCAGTGAGTCTTCAGAAGGGCTTCTCCGGATTAGCAGCGGTAGGCCATGCTTGCACGGTGTAATGTCGCTATTCAGACACCCGTTTTGCGTGAAACTGTGTGGGGATCAAGAGTGGTAATTCACTGAGGTTGTTTCGCCGGTCGCTGTTATTGAGTCATCCAGGCGTAATACGCATCGAAGCCTCTGGTGGACAGATCGTGTCAACGTCACGCTTCACGACCTAAACGCAAAAAGAGCCCGAAAAAAATTTGTTAATTTTTGCCCCAGTTTAACTAAGCGAACGACAACGCAGCGCACAGTCAGCCGTCGGGCAGCAACGACACCGCCCTCCAGTTTGCAAAGGTACTTACATTTACTACATCTTCGAGTTCATTCTTCGAAGAAAAAAAAAACTCAGCATTTAGGGGAACGCACAGACCTCGCGCGGTGCCCGTGCGTAGGTGAAGCAGTATACAAACGGCGAAAATACCACCTACGACTTTTCTCGAAGTCGAACGTTTGGGAATGGTCTTCGGAACGTTCGCTCCGGATACGATCTTCGCCGACTCATTCTTCAAGCATCGTTTATCCAACCCCCACATATCGAGCGGTGTAGTTCGGTCAACGCTAAAAGCATTGCCCTCACCGATGATTTGGGGCGTTAAGTAACCAAAAAAAAAAAAAGGAAGTACGAAACGTCGCTCAGTTCAAGCACAAGTAGCAGCAACGGTGACTTCTATGTGAGCTCTAATGTGGATTAAAAATTACGCTCTACCCGCTTGTTTATCAACTGCTTTGTTCAACGGCCTTCGCTCAGCAGTTACCTTTGAGATCATTGGCCGTCATTGCGTAGGGATAAAAAGGGCAAGAAACGACATGGAGCAGTCTCTCTATTGCTGCATACGCTCAAATTATTAACTACTTTTTAGAGACATGCATCATCGGACATAGAGACATGTTTATTGCATTTTAAGGCTAACCTTCAGTTATGGCTGACGCTCTATAATCATTCCGAATAACATGGCGCGTGCGCACGAACACGCACGGATGCACGCACAAACGCACAGTAATCCCCGAGGAGTAGCAATACGTGGATACAAAACGTCGATCAGGTTCGTCCTTCATTGAATACGTTAGTTTGTCAATAATAACAAACAAGGCAAGTCTTTTGCCACTCCAGACCCCCTCAGCTCAGAGATCATGCAATCTTAAGTACGTTTTCACAGTTAAGATGGGCAAAGAAATCACGCAGAGAATGCTTTCCAAGTAGTGCGACGAAAGAACCACTCTCTAGATTTCTCTCTCTCTCAGCAGCGCGGGCGAAAGCTCAACGCTAAAAAATGCGGACCATCCCGCTCGCAACATCGCATTTAAATTTTAAAGATCCTGCAAGAGAGCTCCGGAATGAGAACGCGTAAAACAAGGAAACTAACAGCGCTAAGAAAACTCTGTGAAGTTTACTTCAACGTAAACTAACATTACGCTCTTTCAGCCGTGTACGAGCGTATTCGAGGGCACGTTGAGCTTCGGGCGAACGTCTTACAAACAATCCCCCCACGTACCGCGTGGGCACAGGCCCCACGCCACTTCCAGCTAGCTGGAGGCAGTTTTTTCCTTGCCCGAACGGTGAAAAAAGAAAAGTCAGGTCCCGCCGAAACTATCAATCCAACAACGTATACAGAATGTTATTTTTTTTTTCTCTGCTACTTTCTTCTTCTTTCCTGCAGTATCTCTCAAGACCGACGGTCCGCTTACAGGGCGGAGAGAGAGAGAGCGACGGCGCAGACTCGACGAAGCCAAAGGAAACCACAATGGTTCGTTATTTCCGCCCGAAGACATCCAGGCAGACAAACCATCTCCCCACCCTCTTTCTTCCCTCTCTCCTGCCGTCAACTCTTCCTGGCGAAACATCGCCTCCGCCGTTATTACCTGGATACGGACAAAGATTAGAGGCGACTCGCCACAGTGTGTTCTCCGTCCGACAGAGGGGAAGAAAATATGGAACTGCGAACGAGCCTTCTACGAATGAGCGGTGGCTGATGCAAAGACAGGAGAAACATACCCCCTGCGCAAACACCACCCAGACCCAAAGACCAGAGGTCTCGCACAATCACCACCAACACTGCTCGATAACCAGGCCCCTGCTGTCCTAACGGCCTCAGTATTTCAGAAAAATCGAGTAAATGACGCCACTGGTGTCAATGAGAAACAAGAAGTCCTTTCGAGTGGGTTTCGTTCACAAAGCTAGCGCGGCGACTTGTTGCCATGTTGTAGGCTTAGCCCATTTCCCATCTCCGGCGTTCCTCCATTTTCACAGGCAGGCTGACCCCCCTACCCTGCAGGGTGACTCGTCGTCGGTAGCGCTAACGTGGACCGAGCGAAGCGCCAAAGAGCCACAAGGAACGACGGCGAACAGCAGCGGAGAGAGGGGGAGACCCTGCTTAGGGGACGGCACTGATGGATTGGCGACTTGCGTCAGCGCCGGGCCTCGGCGTGGACTACCGCCGCCGTTGGCGGCAATATCGATACCTACTCCGAGACCTCCGCGAGCGAGCCATCGCTGCTGCTGCCGGTGCTGTTGGTGCGGCAAAGCCTCGTTATTTTCTCGGTGGACTTCGGCGCATCCTCTCATGCGCGTCCGCCGCCGCGTAGAGGAGAAGAACGTCTTGGCGGGCCTGGCAACGCGGGAGATTTGATGAAGTGCCGATGCTGGAAGAAGGCTGGCCCCGTCTAGACAACACGTCCCTTGCGGCAGCAGAAACCGTCTTCGCCTGGCCTTTTTTTTTTCCTTTTCTTCTGCATTCGCACTCGATCCATGGGTGCCTCGTCTGTCCGTCAGTCCCTCTTCTTCCGTCACGCTTACCTTAGCGGCGACTTTTTCTTGCTCAACGCATCCGCAGACTTACGCGCGTTGTCTCCTCCTTGCGGGCAGCAGCGGAGTGTCTTTTCGTTTTGTTTGCTTTTTTCGCTGTCCGCGCGCCCATCCATCCCACAAACGCGTCTTTTGTTTTCTTCGTCCGTTCGGGCAGCAGCAGCGCCGAGCCAGTCCGTTGCCTTCGGAAGGCGTGCCCTCTCCAGCCTCATCAGTCCGGCTTTCTTTCGAACCGCCGGGCTTGCGTTGCTTCTCACACGGTCCCTTGAGAAGACGGGGGCATTTTACTACAGAACAGGCTGTTCCCACCTCTTTTTTATCTTATTTGAGCCTGTGTTCTCCCTTTTCATTTATCTTTGTTTTGTTTTGTTTTTTCTCCAATCGATCCTGATGGTGCCGTTTCCGGGGGGTCATATCAGCTCCGGCCATACGCGGCGGCAATGGACCTCGTGCTGCCCATTGTAGCGCCCGTGTTTTGAAAACCGAGGGAACAGCGATTTTGGTGAGTTCATGCGTCGCTGACGCGCGCGCGCTGGTGAGCGCCGGAATTCCGGGCGCGCAGTTCTTAGTCCTGTTCGTTTCATGTGTCAGTTGAAAAGTGACCAATTCGAGAGAGCTCTGATTGGCTGAGAGCGGACGACATAAATGTGACGCAAGACAAACAAGTCCGGGCGTTCATGCCAGGTGTAAAGATCACGCAAGTGCAATTATACGTCGAGTCTTGAAACAGACGCCGAATGGACATTTCTGAAACGGACACGACTGAGAATTCCATGTGCACCTCAGCGCTACTCCTGCACAACGAAGCTGTCGCTTGAAGCCCTTGCCTCTTAACTTTTAAGCCTTGACCGAAGTGAGCCTATAAAGCGCTGCATGTTCCCGATACCGCTTTATATCAAGATAGGTGTGCGTAGAGTTCTACTTTGTAAGTGCAGTCGTAAAGGAAGCGGCAGGTGCCCGTAAAATCCAGAGCACCGCAAAGAAAGCTGACAGGAGAATGCACTCCCGTATTACGCGTTTTCATTCCTCTAATGCAAGATATCCTACCTGCTTCGCATCTTCCAGAAATGTAAAAATGCAGGCGTGAATACTGGGGGCGAAAATCCCCATAAGTTTCTTCGACAAGCAGCGGAATGGGTTACGTAACGTCGTTATTAGCAAGCACAACGCGCTCGCGGTGGGTTGAGCCACACGCAAGAGCTCAAGCTGATTAGAGAGCTTATAACCTTGCCGGTCGTATCTCGCTGAAAATAATAACAAACGGCGCGTAGAAAACGGCAGAGGGGCGGCAGGCAATCAAATGAGGTCCCGTTCTTGAAGGCGCGACAAATGAACGATCCCGGGTGGAGGTCAGCCGCAGCGCTTCTTTCGATAGCGCGAGGGAGACGAAGAAATCGTTGTTTTTTCTTGCAACAGCCGCTGCACGCACAGAGAAGCGCGCATACTATAACACCGCTGGGGCTATAGCACCCATACGACCGACGACGACGACGACCTCCGGCCGCTTAGACAAAGACAAATCCAAAGCACGCACACGCAGCCAGCGGCGAAACGAGATCAAACCGAGACGACCAGCGCCAAAAAGGCGATCACAATCGGACGCCGATCCCCCGGCAAGCACCGCAGTCTCGCTTACTTCACGCTCGCTGCTTTGTATTCCCGGAAGAACACAGCGGTGCCCAAGGCAGCTGCCCCCACGACGAGCGGCGGTCCGTGACACGAGGCCGCGACAACAAAACCAAACAAGGAGACGAAAGTAAGGGAGAGAAAAAAATAACGCCAGGCAGACGAAACAAGTGCTCACCGCGACGGGGTCCATCTGGCATGCTAATCCACGCGCAAGCGATCTCTCTCTCTCTCTCCTCCTCAACTGCAAGCGGCGGTGGCTGCGGCGGCCAGCGCGTTCCGTTACTCGGCGAGTTTGTCGTCACTGCATTATATTCCGGGGGCGCGATAAAAAAGCCGCGAAAGCGTCTCCCATAAAACGCCGCTGAAGGAAGAAGAAACGGTGATAGAAGGAGATTCATAGTAACGCGCAAGAAGTCTCTGGGGAGAGGAAACGCGGAGAAATGGCGCGCGCGAGAAAGGACGGGGGGGACCGAAGGGATTAACGTCGTCGAAGACCGGGCGTAGCCGCGGCCGACTTGATCTCGTCTGCCCGCCTGCATTTCCGATATCGCTCGGTCGCATCGCGACGCCGTCGCGAAAAGAAATAAAGAAATAAGGAGGGTGTCGTCGCGCGGGGAAAACAAGGGGCGGAGAGAGGGCAGCAGCGGTCAAAAGTGGAGCACACACACTCTGCTGAGCGTCGTCTCGCACCGGCCGAGGTCACCGCGAAGGGTTTGTCTGCAGGCGGCCACAAAAACGCCGCGCGATTGCCGATTCCCGCGGCGGATCGCTATGCCGCCACCGTCGCGTACGGGACGATAAAGCACGATCGGCGGCCAGAGGCGAGCCGACAGAAAGAAAACAAAGAAAGGTAGATGCAGAAGGCGGAATGCGAGAAACACACACATCGGGGTGTGCGATTGCGGCTGCAGGCTGTCTGCGGTGTGCAGGAAATTGTGTCCACACGACGCTTTGTGCGTACCGCGGTGGGTCGGCCGAGCTTTCCTGCGCACCCGGTTTTCTTACGACAGTGGACAGGGCCCTTTTTCTTCTTCTTACCTTTTCGTTGTTCCTTGGTGTTCGGGTGGTGGATATCGGACCACGGTAGCGGTCTCCCCCACCCCTGACGCCCCAAATTGATCGCAGATCGAGGCACGGAGCGATGGAGGCGACGCGACGAGCATACGGTGCGGAAGTCATAATGCGCCACCACCGACACCGGACTGCGGTCGAACGGGCATTCTGTGTCACAAGGATGCGGCGAGCGCGCGGAATCTGGGCAGGACATCGCGGGCACCGCGAGTGGACGGTGCGGACGAGGCGCGCAACGCCCTTCTCGCAGGGCGATGCTATCTGACTGCATGAACGTGGCGAACTCCGCCGAAAAGTGTGTGGTCCTGTGTGTACCTTAACCGATGCGTACCTTAACCGACAGCGTCATTACAAGGGTGACATAGAAAGCAAAACGGAATCTCTAAAGATTTGTAATGTAATACACAATCGTTTAGGCAAACGAGCTATTCGCTGTGTACATAACAAACCAGGATAAGCGAATGCTTTGATAGAAATGTAGAATCTTAGGTGACCTTATTACTCAACCACAAAGCAGAAGAGCAACAAAGTCAGCGGTCTCGCCCTGACCGCCTCCTCATCCCAGCGGGTTCCGGCCGATGGTTATGGTGGATGAACAGGGGACTAGGCTAAAGCCACGTGCCTCGTCATTTTAGACGGGTGCATCTCTCTCTCTCTCTCTCTCTCTCTCTCTCTCTCTCTCTCTCTCTCTCTCTCTCTCTCTCTCTCTCTCTCTCTCTCTCTCTCTCTCTCTCTCTCTCTCTCTCTCTCTCTCTCTCTCATATAGCGTGAGCACCACGCTGACTAGCCATTGCTTCGTGACGAAAAAGGCACCGCTCATTATTCAGTTAATCCTTACGCTAATGAGCCACAGGTCATGATGACGGCGACGAAGGTTCCTCGTGACGTATGCACACGTATGTACATGACGTCTGTATGGAAGCGGCAGGCATGTACTGCATTCTATATACCATAGAGTCTACCCTCTAAGGCAATACCGTAGTTCTACCCGTAGCAATACCGTAGCTTCGCCACGGTGCACACGAGTTACCAATCCATGCCACCAACAAAGGAAATTCAGCGAACGTAAACACTGTTCGGACCAAAAATGTTACCTGCGCTGTGGCCCTAGGCAATGTAGAAGGTTATGCTTGAGGTTTTGCGGTGAAGGTGAATTACAGGACTGCCTTAGAGCGTAAATGATGTAATGCCATACACCTTTCCCTTCTTTAAACCTTGATGAACATCTCAGCACGGTTTGGGCTGTGCTGCGCATGCACAGTTAGGAGACAATGTCGACTGCGCCAATTAAATGGGCGCTAGCACAGCCCAATAATAAAATGGCTGCTTCCAGGACGAAAAAGTTGAAAAGGTCGATAGAATACAATAGAGAAGAATGCGGCAGAAGAGAACCCCAAAGCAATGGCAGAAGAAGGAAGATGAAGAGACTATGAGGGCAGCAGCAGACCCATCGAAAAAGGCCCGATTTTCCACATTCGGCAAGGTAAGATCACAATGATGGCGCGACACTCGTGACGTCACTCTCCCGACCTACCAGTGCCAATACCGTATACCTTCTGTGTGACCGAATTTCTTCGTCTGCTAGGCCAACGATATAATAACGTGCACGCAATCATTGAAACCACTACTTGCCGCGTGCGGCACCAAGAATATTCAAGATACTTACGGCGATAAACAAATGTGATCTGAATGTCAGCTCATGAACTCAAAGACGCGGGTTCGATTCTCGGCCGCGGCGGCCGCTTTTCTGATGGAAGCGAAAAACGAAAACGCCCGTGAGTTAGAGATTTAGGCGCACGTTAAAGATGCCCATGTCGTCAAAATTAATCCGGAGCCTTCCACTACAGCGCTCCTCATCGCCTGTGTAGCGTCGGCGCGTTAAAACTCCACGATCAACCAATCTGAATGTCACCTCAGTATAGGAATACCAACAAACGAAATCGAGTGTCCCCAATCTAGAAACACGCCGCGATGTCATAGGATGTGCATTCAAAGACCTCTGCGAGGCGATCTGGACTTGGCCTTTGGGAGGCGTCTCCATAACGTCCCGGCTTCCTACTCCAGCGTGCCGCACATAACGGGCCAGCCAGAGCGCGCGTTCTTGGTCCACTTTGCGCGCGCTCTTTTACGAGCTTCGAACGCTGCCTTTACAACTCGGCCGAAGCGTCACAATAAAACCGTTCGCGCTGCCCCCCTACCATTACCTGCCATTACGCTGAGCGCCTCCTTCTTCCTGGAATCGACGTTGGCCGGGCAGTGCCGAGATTACGGCTTTATTACGGGCAACCCGTTAGCCGAACGCCTGTGGTCCATTGCTGCGCATTGAGAGTGCAGGCAAATTAAAAAGGGGAAGTATGTGGTGGGGGTGCGAAGGACTGGGTCAGTACGTCGCCTTCTCGCACGCAGTCGATAGGAGCAAAGCACGCGGGAGTATTTCACGCGTCGGCGATAACTGCCGAGTGCATGCAATTTTTGCAGATAGAACTCGGAAGCGCGTTCGTTTTGTGCACATTACTGATAAAACCCCGTAATGTGGAAATTTAACGCAAGGACAATACAGCGAATATAAGCGGGGTGACACCGTTTGAAGGCGCCCAGCAACATAAAAAATCTTGCGATACAGAGAGAGAGAGAGAGAGAGAGAGAGAGAGAGAGAGAGAGAGAGGGAGAGGACACATATATTTAATTACAAGCTCATCGGTGCGTGATGGCGAGAGCACCGGTCCTTGGGGGCTGTCCTCTAGATGCCAGATTGACCCCATTTTTTAAACGATTTATTCTGTCACCCGGTTGAGTTCTTTTCGTTACAGGTGAAACTCCGCATCATGCTTCGGCCCGTTTAATCAAGCGCTTCGTTTTTCGTCGTTTCCGGTGTATTCCTGGGTGGAACCCCCGGTGCACAGGCCCCGTACCGCGCGATACCGACAGCCTCCAACTATCAACTCTTTCAAAGAGCTTGCACCGGCTTCTGCACTCTGGGCGCACAAATTTAAAGCTACAGCCGTTTGTCGACGTCGCCGCCGCGCGGCCAAACGACGCTAGGCGCCGACGAGCGTTGTGCACGCAGTCGAAAATTACCAGGGACGAACAGCGGCATGCAAGATCGTGCGAGCCTCCGTGGCTAACGTGGGCTTCACCCCGGCGCTTATTTATTTCGACCGAACTAGGTTTATCTGCGTCCCCGGTCTCCCCCAGCCAGAGCCGCGCGCCCTCATCGATGGGTGCCACAGACTGTTTCCTTCCTCGAAGTGAACGCAATGCATGGGGAGGAAAGAGGTCGGTCACCGCGTGGTTAGGCAGCGTTGAAAACTGCTCGGCGGAGATAAACGGAGAAGCGCCCCGTCGTACTTGGTCCACAAGGCGGGCCTCACTCTAGTACGGGGTCGGAGAGACTGCACTGTGTACAGTTTGCATGCTGGAAGGCGGCGGCGACCTATGCGACTGCGAAAGCTGGTACGAATTTGTTTCTTAAATAGTGAAAGGTTGCGTGGCTGCCTCCTGGAACGACTTCACTCATCATCATAGTTATGTATGTATCGGCCAAGCAAGACTGTACCCATGATCTTCACTACCATTGCAATCAGTACATCGATCCAATCAAGCCGTTACTCATCAAATTCATCATCATCATCATTGTTACGTATGATTCGATTTAAGCATAACTGTTCCCAGCATCATATCCATTACTATTATGCATACCAAATCCAAGCAAAGCTTCACCATCAACGTTACCATCGTCGCCGTCATCATCAGCAGCAGCAGCACCATAATGATACGTGAAATGACTGGCGGTATTACGGTCCCGCCCCCTGCCAGCGACAATGTTGGCTGAGCAGATAATGCACGTTTTACACGACGGTGATGCGCCATACTGCAGTACGAGGGAGAGGAATACCTCTCCTCAGGACGCACCATATGTAAGATCCACAATTTCAGCACTTCGCCAAGTGTCATGATTTAGGGGGAATACGCGTATCAGTCGTAATATTTTGCCGTTAGTTGTGCCGAATAGAATAAAATCAATCGGGAAACCAGTGGATTTCCCTCTTTTTATTTAACATCAATACAGTGTGCTAACTTTTTCCTTACACTTTGAAGAGTGCATGGGAGCGACAGGAAAACTGATAAAATATCATCCCGTTCACGAAATAACATCGATTCGGTCATTTTACACCATAAAATCAGGTGAGCAGCAAAACCATCACGCAAGCGTTCCGTGCCGCTCTAATCACACCTCTGCAAAATAGTCAAAATAGGGAATAATAAATAACCGCAGTAGCTGGCGTAGAAACCCAGTTTATGAAAAAAATGCGGAACAGTGGCGGCCCAATAAACCCCCCTCCGCGCTTTGCAGTGGCTTTCCCGCAAAGCATCTGTTATGCAGCAAAGCCGCCCTAACAAAGGCTGCACCGCAATGCGAGAGTTGGCAGCAGTAGACTCCGCCGTCACGTATATTTGTATAGCAGTCACAAACAGGAGAGAAATCCCGGATAATGTTGCATCAAGCATAGCGCGTGCGATACGATGAAATTTGCTGCGTCAAGACGGCCGCACCCACGCACATCGAGGACCGAATGCGTAGCATCAGCCAAGTGTCCTGAGATACCTTGTATTCAACGCCAATATTTCACTCACTAGCTTCCCTTTTTTTTCTACAGTAGCCCCCTTAAACGGCAAGTTGTACCTCCGCCTCAAAAATCGTCACTCGTATCCGGCGGGGCTATAAAAGTACGGTACTTTAATGGTTCACCGTGCACACCCCCACGGAAGTGGGCCACTGTACACTGTACAATTAGAGAAACCGCCCTGCAATAAATAGAACAGGGAGCGTGCTGCGCGAAACCAACACAGCGATCTCAAAACGCAATCTTTAAAACAGCTGCCGGAAATCTCGTTGAATACCGCCCGCCGTGCCATAAGGTCGTCTGCAACCGGACCACCATGTTCTCTTTCGTCTTTTTCCGCCGCACCTATTTTCTTTTTCGTCTTCGCTTTGGCGCGGTTATCGGAGCATCGCTTCCTCGCTCATTTATTTCGTCCACTGAGCAGCGTTTCTCTCCTTTTTTACTATTTCGCGCTACCCGTTTGATTCGCCCTAATGTAGCTACTTAGCGGGAGTCGCTTTGCACGCGTGCGAGCGACGATACTGCACACAATGTATCACAGCGAACGGCTTCGAAACCGATGAATTCTTTTTTTCCCAGCACACGCTGAAGACGTGGCGGAGCCGGCTCCGCGAGACGGCTTTTATCAGCCGTGTGCGTTTTATATGTACGCCGAGTAGGGAAGGTATATTATTCGAAATATGTGTTGCTTTCGCACCATTTGCACGGCTTAGTGTATCTCTTTCTGCTATCACGAGTCACGTTGTGGTTAATGGCAACAGGCTGGACCTCTAGAATTGAGTTGTACAAACTCCTACGGCTATTCCCGTGTAGCCTTCTGGGTTTTCATGAAAGTTCGCTCATTTCAGTGCTTCAGAAGAAGCACGTACTTAGCACAAAAAAGTTTTGTATATATTTTTTTCGTGCAGTAGTGTATGCTCCATGCGCCGCTTTTCGCACGTTAGTCGGTGTCAAATGAACGGCACTGACCTCGCAGATAACAAAGCATTTGGAAAACAGCTAATGAGTAATCTGCGCTCCGTATAAGTGAAATATTACGACTCGGAGGTGCCAAGGAGTTAAGCACTGCGTGCGTGGCAGTGCATGGAACGAATGAAAATGTTGCTTTGAACGCTCTTAAGAGGCGCCACCACAAACGTGAGGAAAACAACGGGGGCTGTGAAAGACAGGTTCTATTTCCGCAACTATTGTTGAAATAAATCACAAGAAGAAAGTGCGGACATTTTTATTCAACTTCGCGCAAGGTTAGCAAACCATAGGCCAAGTAATCCCACCTAATCCGAAGCCAATCACTACTGCCTGCCTCACATCCCGTCTGTAGCTTGAGCAGACTAAACCGTGCATTTGTTATGATTCATAACCATAACGACATAGTGCCCGGCAATCTGCTCGATGGAATACGAACAAGTTAGTACCTTTAAGATGCTCTGTAAGCCCTCGCAGGCTAAAAGCGACAACGCAGAATTATTATTAAACCATTCTCGGTGAAACCTGACAAGGATCGAATGCTTTACAACTATAAAAAATCTCACCAAACGCTAGGAAGAAAGTCCTTCACGATTATTGAGAAATTTTCAGACGTGTTTATCTCGGAGATTCTACGAAATACGTGTGTCGTTTTTGACGCTCAATATGAACTAGTGAAAACTAAACTTTGTAACTTCTGATAAAACTGCTGGGAACGAAAGATTAGACAGGAAGGGTTGACTGCAGAGATGAAATGAAATGAGCTGAAGAGGGCGATCGCATCGGCGTTGAGCATCTTTGCAGCAAGTGACACCAAGTGCTTGTTATTCCCCAAGATCTTTGTCATTTATTCCAGGGCTATTTCTGTTAGTTATCCGTAATTAATTATCTAGAGGTAACATAGCTGCCTATGGTGTCTGTCGGGGTGTTTGCACGGGCGTTTATTTTACTTTTCCGTATTGAATTTGTACATCGTATGCGCATGTAACGCTTTCTCTAGGTAGCAGTTTCGACATTTGAAAAGTTACAATTATGTTTAACACATAATTTTAGCAGTGTTAGCGAATGTTGAACGTGTAAACTGTTGTTTTTTGCTTCGCGTTAACTGCCCACACTTCGCCGCCTAACGACCCCTCTCCGGACAGCAAGCAGGCTTACACGCGCGGCTTGGCTGTAGTGCGGGTAAGCGCACCAATCTTTTTCTTGCCGGGGTGGAGGCCCGGCAGCACTCGAGATTAGAGAGGTATAGCAGAGCGAAGAACCGGTCCCGGTACGGTACCCGGTGCACCGGCTGATGCGCACAACCAGTTTTTCCTCCCCACCGCACGCGTAGTAGCGCCAGTCGCCCTGACGGATACCGCACCGGGACCGGTCCTCCGTTCTGCTATAACGCTCTATTAAAAGTTAGAAGAACAGTGCTGTTGGGACAGCCGAGGACCACGCTCGTATTGGATTAAGAATGTTAATTAATAGCTAGAAAAAGAACGGGAGCAGTAACTGTCCACGGACAACCGCAAGATGTTGCGTGGAAAAGCGTTCATGGAAATGGTAAGATATACGCTTCCGGATTACCATTCTTGGAGGTGGTGCCATCATTAGTGCGGTGCGATGCATTATAGATTTCGCGAAATTCCCAAGCGTGACGTCATGGTCCGGCATTGTTCAAATATTGCATAGTCGCGCATACTCCGACATGTCTCTATAAGCGGCATGAATCCCGTGCGTGTTACGTCTGTTCGTCCGTACTTATTGTGTTTCGTTGTATTGCGTTGCTCATTTTTTAAATTATTCCAGTGTGTTTTTAAATGTTCAGTGGATCCCCCAACCTACAAGTGTAGAACCATAAACGGTACCAGCCCAGCGTAGCGCAAGAGGCTAACGTCTTGTTCCTTCCACTAGGACCGGGGGCCAACCTTTTTGGTATAACGTGTGAGAGTGCACTGTACACAATTTTCATGTCAGAGCTTCGCTCGTTTTTGGTATGCAATGCATTCTCCAATACAATAAAGCCATCCACGCGTCGGCAGACAATAATGAACCCATGTTAAGTTGCGTGGGATGGAGGCTGGCGTAATTATAAAAGCGATTATTTTCTTAAAACCTTGCTCCCACACGTACCCTCGTTTTCCGTACTGAACGCTATTTGTTTTGACAAAATTGTTGGATAGACCACAGCTCAAAACACAGGGACTAGCTAAAACCATAGCATTGAGGTAGAGAAAAAGACACGAAACTGGAGACAACACGGGGTGGAGCAGAATTATAACTTCAGTAAACCAAAGCTACAAGATTCACCGTCGGAGCGCCAGAAGCCAGCAACGCCAGAATGCACTCAATGACTTTCATAGAGCTGTTGCTGAACGAGTTTTGAGGGGAGACCCCAAGGAAGACTGCAGAAGTGGACTCGTAGGGGCCTCGTTGTCGTTGCTAACGTGGCATATACCACCAATTCACTTGTCAGGCGAGGATCCATTTATTGCGGTCAGCGGGTCGGTTACAACGAGAAACCGCTAACCCCGCGGTCGCCGGCATCACGACCTGCGTGCGACCAAACCTACCCAGTCCTGCTGGATTTTCGTAACTCAAACCGATCACCCAACACGAGCGTGTTACGATCTACGAATATGGATTCCGCCGTCAACTAATATCACGTTCGGTATCTGGAAACTCGACGACGTTGATGTTAATTCCCGAACGAAAAGGGACGTGCGTTACATAACGTGGCATGACTAGGTAGCACTAGATGTGTGTGTGTGTGTTATCCGCGTGTGAGCGAGTAGGGAAGTATTGTACGTGGCCCGAATTTCGTGACCAATGACCGCTCCCATTAGTCAAGTTTCGCCGCGGGATCATTGGTCAACGCGCACTTTGCATACTGATAGTGGGGCTGAAAGAAATTGATGTTTATCGAAGCGTCGAACTCCTGTGCATATTGATTATTGCGGACATCGTGCAGGCATCGTGGCCGTTTAAATTTTCCTTTCAGGTGCAGCTTATACCGGCTCATTATTACCGATTCTTGAGCTTCGTACAAAGTATTTCCGGCCAGTTATTGCTGAAGGTTCTCTCAGCCCGGCGTGCGTGTGCGCAATGTCAAGTTTAGAAGGGGCTGCTATCAAGTTACGTAGACATGGGACGCGTCATCAAAACCTATCTCTAAGGGCAGTAAGTTTACGCGACGAATTAGGCGCATAACAGCACTCCCACAGCTTTCGCACTCAAGGTGATTTGTTGCGGTATGCAAGACATGACGCTATAGTTTAATGCTGCTGCTGAGAGTTCGAATGCTTGAGCGGTATCGTCGGGGTTCAAAGTGCTTATGCTGAAGGCACCGCATTGTGCTTATTAAGACGCCATGAAACAAGCGTTGACGTCGTCTACTGCCCGGAGCGGCAAATACGCGGTCAAACTGTAAGCGCCCGTGTCAAGCCGTTATATCTTAAGCAGCAAAAGGCTATCAAGCCCTAGCTGACATCTTTACAAGCATAATAGCTATTAAGTTCTTGCCGCTGGCCTATCAAATTCAAAGCCGTAACCTCCTATCAGGTCAGATAGCGTTCGAAGTGAAATACAGAACAATTTGACGTCGATGCGGTGAGACGAAATAATAATAAGGATGTCGAATTTGCCGGTGGCATAGGAGTGCGCCGACAGGAAATGGAAGCATTCCAGAGATCTATGAAACCGCTGGAGAGAATATGAACGTCGTTCCCATGATGATTAACCTTGTACTGAGTAGGTTGAGAAAATAGATAAGCCGAATAGCGCTTGGAGTGATGAGCGTCATTCAACTGGTTCGTTCGGAAAAGCGACGTCTACTATATAATTATGCGGACAATAAATGTAAACGATAATACACCAATCAGATAACCAACCCCCAACACACAGGGTGAAGCGATGAAGGCTGCAAAGGCGGTGACAAATCCTCCACATTGAGCTAAGCGGCCGTGTGACAAGACCTTTCTGAAGAGGATACAAGGGGTTCAATTTAAAGAAGCTCAAGTTTGTTTTTGTACCTAGAGGCATTGCAACAGATACGAAAACCGAAGCGCTTGAGTCAATTAACGCGGGCCTTGCCAGCATGAAGGATGCTGACCACACAAAATATTCCTCTGTTATTCAGAATGAAATGCATGAATGGTCAGTGCACGGTCGCCGCCGATCAAGTCCAATGTCGGCGCTTCGGTCACTGAATGCTTACTTTACCGAAAGGTACGCAATCAAAAACTGAGGCCAACGTTCGTGTAAACAATGCAAACGCCCAATGATTGTTGCGAACATGCTTGAACAAGTTATAGATGAATGACCACTGGCTAACAGACGAATTGACCAAGAGTTGTATGCCCATCAGTTTGATTAAATCAGGGTGTTTAACATCGCAAACGATGTGAACTTCCACTGATTGTTGATTGTTGTAAGCCTGCTTCAGGAAGTCACAGACGAGTGACCACTGGACCACTAGCAGGAACTGACCGCCAAGTGCGCGTTGATCAGCTTGGCTTTAAATAGGGATGTTCAAGATCGCAAAACACGTAGTAAATGTCAGCTATATCCGACTGCAAAAAAACATGCCGCAGAAAAGTGAGATGGACTGCATTTCGTGACAGATATGGCGAAGCTCCATGTACCGAGTAAAAACCAAGTGTGATTAATAGCGTGAATAGCGGTGCATGCCAGCATATAAATCGTCCGGTATAAGCGGTCGAACAACCTAAGCTATCATGCAAAGGTGGACAGTGTCCATCCTGTAAAACAAGGGACAGTGCTCGGCGAACGACTCGGGGTAGTGCGCCACGACGGGACGCTCGTCCGGAAAACTGGTGAATGGAGAAGTGTGAAGAACGCGGTACTGAGTGCGGGCAGGGTGAATGATCCGTCTCAGAACACGGAGGTTGCACTGACTTTCGCTGCCACCGCATACGCGAAATGTCCAGACTGTAAGGACCACTTTGAAAGCTCGTTGAAAAGCGACGGACGAGTGACCAGAAGCTGGTCACGGCGATCGCGAGGTGGTCCAGTAGTGGCCAGCTCACCTTTCATGTCAGGCAGCCAGGGCAGCTGCTGAGGCGGCGCGGCCGGCGCGGCATGGCCCCCCTGCTGCGCGAGTAGGTCCCCGTTGACCACACCGCCACCGGCAGCGCACGCCGAAGTCCACCAGAGGCGGCGGGCAGCCAAGGCGGCCGCCGCTGCCGCCGTCCACGCCTGCAGGTGCGCCAGCAAGCACGCCGGCTGGGACCCCTCGTCCAAAGTCCGAGCGCGCAGCTCGTCGCCACCCGCGCCCTTCAACGTCGTCGCCGCACCACACACATCACCGCCGCCGCCACCAGCACAGTGGTCAACGCGGCACGCCTCACGGCTCACACATTCGCTGCTGTCGCAGCCAGCCGCCCACAGGGACGCCGCCAAGTCCGGCCGGCCGAACAGTGTCCGAGCGTCCACCTTGTCCGGTCAGCGAGCGCGTCCGGGGAGCGCGGCGGCGACCGCGTGGCTCGCGAGTCGGCGCACAATGCGGCGGTAGAGACGGGCGACGGCAGGCCAGCGCGAGCCAGCGCGGAATGACAGCGGCGGCAGGACAGGGCGGCGGCGGCGAGTGCTGGCCCTCCGCCTGGTGGCGAGCCGGGGAAGCGGCGCTTTGCTGTCGCCGGCCGCCGACCGGGGGAGAAGAGCGGTCACCGCGCGGCAGCGGGGAGAGGAGGAGGAGGCCACCCGGTGGTGCCGCTACGGGCGGACCCGAACGCTACCGGCGCGCGCCGTGGCCAGGGGCGCTACGGCTACCCGCGCGCTACGGCCACCGCGGCGCAACTCGGCGCCGCCGCCAGCCGCCGAGGCGAGGGGGCGAGGAGCGGTGCGCGAGGGGTGTCCCCGCCTGGTCAGCCTCCCTTCCTCCGGCGGCTCTCCCTGCTCCCGTGCCTCCCGGACTTCTCCTCCGGTCCGGGGCGCCGCCGCTCTCCTGCTCGCCCTCTCTCATCGACGCTCGGCGCTCGGGCTCTCCCTTCGCCGGCCGGGGGCGTCCGCCCCGCTCCTGCGCGTCGCAGCGGTTCGGCCCCGCGCTTTGTCGTCGCCCCAGAGTTCGAGCGCGCCGGCAGCTGGCCCGCGAGGAGTGCGCGCATGCGGTTGGAGAGGAACAATAGAAACCGCGCGCTAACGGCGCGTCAGCACTAAGTGTTTGATGCGGAACAGAACGCGGGCTTGCGAGGAGCCGTCTCTCCTATCGAGTACTCCTTTTACTTTTTTCCTGTCCGCCAGTGGAGACGTCCGTTCTGGCTCCTTGATCTTGCCTCTTTTGACCTCGGGCCGGCGTCTCAACCGCTGCGGACCCGGGACTTTGACGTAGGCTCGGTCTAATTAGGGTTGCAACGTCTTCGTCCGGCCTGGGTCTAAGAAGGGGGAGCGGGAAAGGGAGAAGCGGCTTCGCGCCGTTGGGTCCCCTTTCAGACTTCTCGGAAACGCGGCGGCAGCAGCAGCAGCAGCTCTCAGTAGGCGTCATTTGCCTCCGCTTCTGCTGGATGTTTGCTGCCGGCGGAGTTCAGCTCGCGAATCTTTCTTGTTGGTTTTTGTCGCCGGGTTTTCAGAGTTCCGAGTCTTGCCGGTCGGCCGCTCGTTCTATGTAAAGGGAGACCTTTCGGGGCCTCTCTGGAGCAGCCGTTTTCGCTGCTGCTGCAGCGTCGCCTTCTCGCGGTCGAGTTCGGCTGCTGCTGCTGCAGCGTCGCCTTCTCGCGGTCGAGTTCGGCGGCTGTCCACTGAGGTTTTTCGAAGAAGCGATGCTTCGTCGGCCTCGAAGTCCTTCGAGCTGACAGCAGGCCCCTTTTGTCGACGTTGCCATCTTTTGGGTGCTGTGTGGTGCAATTATCTCTCTTTCTTTTTAAGTGCTCGACAAACCAGCTACTGTTCATTTCCCCGCCCCGGAATTTCACTTTTCCATTGTGCTTACCGAGGGCGATTGACAAATGAATTGCGAATTCGAAAATTCTCTTGGGTTCCGAAAGGGCGTCAGCGAAGAGCAGTTACGTTCTCCCGGCATCCTTGATTAGAACACGTTAAATTGGAGAAGTCCTCAGTCTGAAGATGCCTTCCTTTAAAATACAGATTATGACAAGGTAAGGAGATTAATAAAACAATGCCAACAATTCCCTTTGGGGTTCTTTTTACGCAGTTGATTAGCGTATACAAAAAAAAAATATTTTGCCAGAAATAAGAACGCGCACTGCACGGCCCATGACTGCGAAGAAATTATCCCAGATCACCGAAAGACCTAACAGTCGTGCAGTTACACTAAACGTTGTACATATTTCAATACCTACACCACAACTGAAACGTAAAGTAATGAGCCGTGTGCATTTGAAGAAGTCACCGTCGAATTTTCGAAGGTGGCGCGAAGTTGTGCCGGCTCAACTCAAGCTGTTTCATCTCCGGTCGCATGATGTGCGATTCTATGAAAACTTTTGCGATTTCAAAAGTTAAATAAACGGAAGAAGCGAAATAGTGCGACAGATAACTGGTCACGCTAAACAGCTCGCTTTCAGGAATAGCGGTTTAAAGGTCCTTGGTAAATTCTGGGTGAAGAACAGATTGTTTGCAAAAACTGCTTCAGGATGAATGTGGAAGCTCAAAATGAGCTAAATTCAGATGGCTTTATGGGGGAAAGATAGCTGGAAAAACCTGGACTTTCGGCGGCCATTTTCGGAGGAGAAGATTCTGTGTCACTGGCCTTCTCAGTCATCCGCTTAGAAGGCAATTAAGGAACTCTTACGCTTTCTACGGGGGACGAACTCCAGACTATAGACCGAAAGCCTTCAGTGGCAATCACTGAACTTGAACGTTTAGTGCTTCAGCGCTGGGCATACCTGTCTGCTCCAATTTTTCTTCATTCTTTCCTCTCTCTTTTTTTGCCTATGTAACCTTTCCCACGTGCAGGATAGCAAACTAGGCTCTAGCCAGGTTAACTTTCCTGCCTTTCTTCTACATCCTTCCTTCCTTCCTTCCTGAATATCACTAGGGGCAGAGCTTCCGTCTGAAATTCTCGAATATGCTTCGCATAAAAATCCGCACCCTCACTGGTGACGCATGCGCACTGCAGGGAAAACAACAATAGACAACAAAGGGCAGCAAAAAAACACCACAACAGCCAACACGAAGGCTCGCCTCCTGTTTCCACATATAGCCGCTCGAGGAAGCGTAGTCCCAAGGACTCTTGAGGTCCGACAATTCCATTGTTAGCTGACGGACGATTGTTAGCTGAACGTAACTCTTTGAACATTACGTCGGCGCGCCGAATTGCAGCACGGGTGGAACGAGTTCCAATAAAAAAAGAAATGCAAGAAAGCTCTCACTAACGCGTAAGACTTGAAGGTAGCGAGGATGTACGCAACCCTCACGACCATCACGACAGGTAAAGTTCACGATTTCAGCCGATTTGCTTCTTCACTGCCTTAACGATCTTTATTTCTTATTTGTTGCTACTGGGAAGCACACAGTAACGCGAACGTCATAATCATTGGACAATGAACGTTATGTGTGCATTAGCACTTATCACCACCCTGACACCGTATAGTCCGAGGTGCGTTTATTAATAGCCATCGAGTGAGGTGAGTACTGGGCAGCGTTCTCTATGGCCACGTGGTCCGTGGTGGCTCTTTCTACTTCTTTCCGTTCTCGATCCGTAGCGCGACGAACGTCGAGGTGAGCGGCCTCCTCACCGGGCATGACCCGTGGCCGACTCATCCCTGCGACCGAGCCGGCGCACTTGTAAGACGGCCTGTTATACTAACTCCTAGCGCATGCGAATGACGAACGCACAGCCCTATACCGGGGCTGGAGCCACAACTAGCAAGTTACGTGAGCAGTGCGATTGCGATAGCGAGCGTTGCCACGACTGCGGTAAAGGCTGGAGTCTTTTATTAATTTTTTTCGGGCCTGGACCGCCAACCGAGCTCAGGGTATCCCGGAATAGGGAAGCCCCCCACCGGTCGGGTGCCCTAACATCTGCATCAGCTTGACAAATAAAGATTTGTGCATCATCATCATCATCATCATGCCAATCTTGGCCAATCTCCCTAAGGGGGTAAGCTGGTTTGACAAACGTGCGCTGGCCCATTCCGGGCGGACGCCGCGAGGCACGCACACACGAGCGCCCGGCATTTTCTTGGTTCTTCTGACTGCGGGCAGGAATAACGATTTGCTAAACAGCTTCGATGGTTAAAACCACGCACGTCGATTTAGAATCGTGCCAACATGAGTTTAATTTTCAATCAGCATTTTCTGCATTCGTACGACATCTCAGTTTCGGTAAGCGGCGACAACGTATGAGCACCCACGAGGAAGAAAGCAATGCCTTCGACATTGAAAACGAAAATAACTAATAACAAATATGTACTCTTGCAACGCCTTTGTAAACACAAACGACGTCTCATTAACATCACCGATAGTCATAAATAGAACCCGAACTGGCACGACAATAGGCAATTGGAGGACTCTCAGACTTCCCGCCGTAGGTATTGAGAACAATCAGGCCTGTAAAGGTTGTTTTGTAGCAAGCATATTCATAATGAGGGAAAGCAAACTTCCGTTGGAGTACATGATCGGGTTGACAAGCAAATACTGTTCTACAACCCCCCCCCCCCTCTTCTTTAGGGAGTCGGCGTTTAAGCTGTCTGTAAAAAAATAAGTAGTAGTTCTATGGGGGCTTTTGCTGAGTGTAAAAAATTGGCACCGAATGAAACATGATGCCACGTGGGTTTGAGCGTCAGGATGTCGATCCGTTCATGGATATAACATCAGGCGTTCATTAGCGGTCTCTTAGCGTTCTGCGAAGAAATGTGACTGGAAGCTCTCGAAGACGCCCACGAGTGAAGTCTTCTGAGGACCGAAATGCAGCTATGCTCAACAATATTACTTCTTCCTAATCACTCTAAAAACTAGCCTCAAGTTGACTTCACCGCAATGCACTAGAACGACAAATCGATGTGTACATATGGGCGAATTTGGTGAATGATGAGTCCTTGCATTAGATTTGAGTAATCTGCGCAGGGACACCAGCGCAAGGTGTGCGTTCCTGCTATCAATTGTTCCTGCGCAAACTGCATTTTAGGGGCGAATCCTTTTAGGTGCTGGGGCTGCTGGCGTCTCCTGTCGTCGTCGTAATCGTCGTCTCGTGCAGTCACGAAACTAAAACACCGGGGAAACTCGTTTATGCCTCGCGCTAGGACGTAACGCGTACTAAAACCACACCGGGACACTCGTTTACGCCTCGCGCTGGAGAGCTTCGTAACGCGTACTAAAAATCACCGGAACGCTACTTTACTCCTCGCACTAAAGAGCTCCGTGCTTCAAAGACAAGAAACTTTTACAGCAAAACTGTACCTGTACCTTCAACGGTTTCATCTCCGTGGACAGAAACGCCAAGGCGCCAGGAATACAATTACACACTGCATGCTTCGCCCCTCCCCAGGCTTAACGTTAGTGGAGATGGCCCGGGATTTTTTAAAATCAAATCTCATGCCGGCCATAATATCTCACCAAGTTCGCCCATGCGTACACTCCGATTTGTCGTTCTAGAGCATTGCGGTGAAGTCGACTTGAAGCTATTTTTAGAGTGTCATGAAAAGTAGGGATTGATTTCACATTAGTGTAAGAAACAAGCTGTCTTTCACAAGAATTATGATGGCACGAGTTGCATGAAATCAATATGCTCCTCTGCTGACTCCCCCCTCTTCGCTAATGGCGACACGGGTCGCATCATCGGTAGTAGTTATTCTTCCGCTTACCTCTACAAAATTACACTACTAGGGCAATCGTTTCCGAATTGGCGATAGTCCGCCACTGAATCAAAGCCAGCCCGTGCGGCAAGGAGATCTTAACAGCTCACTGATTTCGGCTAACTACGCCGTACAGAACCATGCTTTTCGTTTCCCCCCGCAACTGTCTCGAAGAGCACCAAACCGATCCAAAGGGAACAGCTAGGTAAATGAGAAAGCGCAGAAGAGGACCACCGAGATGGGCGATACGCGCGTGCGGAAACAAACAGAACTAGCAGGAGGCCGGAGACAGCATCACCACCAAACATACGAAGCGAGCACGCGCAGCATCCATCTCACCGTCGCTTTTCTTTTCCCTTCTATGCAAGCTATCCAATCAGAGCACAGGAACATCCGCCGATGACATTCTGCTTCGCCTTGTTCTTCTTTGCAGGCGATGCTGCTGACGAGGCACTCAGAGGCCTGTTCACCTCGGTGGCGTTTCGCTAAGCCGAGCGATCGGAGGAGAGTGGTGATTGTGATGGAAATGAGTTTCGCTGCTGCGCCCCCCCTCCCGCTGTTCTTGCTCGCGGCTGCGCGACCGGTTGTCGTCGTCGTCATTTGGGACGCGGAAGGAAAGGAAGCGACGAGACGGGTGGACCAGTAGAGATCGAGCTTCGGATTCCGCGGTTCTACTCTGCGCGGACTGTTCGGTTTACGGCGTTTGCAGGCACCATTGAATTCCTGCTACTTCGCCGTTTTCTTCACTCCCAGCCATCAGGCTCGCTTTTCAGTGTCTGTTTATTTTATTTTGTCACGGACGTTGTAGTGTTGCTGACCCGAACTGTTCGGCTCGATTGGATCTCTTTATCAGCGCCCACCAGTATAATTCGACCGGCCCTGGGGTGTTGCGAACGCCAGCGACGAACGGGCACAACGACGTGCTTTATGGGGCGACGTGGCCACCGGCTTTTTCGCAGCCGTAAAACCGCGAAACCGATTTCTTCTCGCGAGCAACGTTTCCATCGTTTAACAGGCGCGATAATTATCACTGTTTAGTTCCACCGCCCTTTGTTAAGTGGGCTCATTACGGAAGTGAGGCTGTGCGTGCGTGAGAGTTTTGTATGCAGCACAACTTGTAAATAGTTGAAATCTCCGCCGTTTTCATTTTCCTCTCAGTTGACGAGATTTTATGATTTCTTACGCTACGACGTAACGGCTACCCGTAGAGTTTCAAACAGATTTCATACCGATATAATCGAGGGGATACTGGCCCTAGTGCCAACGGGAGCAGTGTTTCAGGTGCCTGCGGACACATAAACCGTAATTATTGTTCTCAACAGACTTCTTAAAGAGAACTTATTATTAGAAAAGTGTAGTCAACAAAATACTTCTGTGCCAGAAATTTCGAAAAGGTTTTTGCAGCCTGAACAAGAAATGAAAATAATATGCCCATGTTGTGGCCTCCGTCATCAGGGGCCAGAATACGGCAAGTCACAAGCCAGGCCAAGTACGAGAGGAACGCTTCCATCTGATACGGCGGCGCTCATGACGGCACGCAACGGCAGCGACAGATTTCCGTCCGGTATACGTTGTTAAGGGTTCAACTTAAATTGAGGACGGCTCACCGAGCAATGGAACGGAAGATGCTAGGTGTAACATTAAGGGACAAGAAGAGAGCGGAGTGGGCCAGGGAAAAAAATTCCCCCGCATTTCCCCGAGGGGGAGAATGTGAAAGTGCGAATGCACGGTTGTCGGCCCGCTTGCGGCGCTTGCGCTCGGCCCCCGCAGCCCACCGCCTCGCCGCCTTCTCTTCCATCTCTTCCATCGGGTTTGTAGTATCACGTGTACACCACGCAGTTATCAAGCCGCTATAACGCCGCTGAGTCGCCAACGCACGCCGCTGACGACGTAGTTTGAATGCGTTAAAGATATAAGGCGCGTTACTAACACTGATATCAGCGTCGCGTCCGTGGCTTAGTCGGTAGAGCGTCGCGCTGCGGCCGCAAAGTCCTCGGATCGAAACCTGGCGCCGGATGCTGTTTCTTTTTTAAATATAGAGGAGCACTGCGGACGCCGACGCCGCCGCCGCCGCCGCCGGCGGCGGCGGTGGATGGTTTGGGGTCGCTTATGCCGATTAAGTGTTTCGTGACAGTTAAGAGCGCATCCCTAGAGAGTGCAAGCGCGGCAGGGGGCGGCAGACAGTTGGATGGACAAATGAGATCAAGAAGTTTGCGGGGATAAATTGGTCGCTGTTAGCACATGACCGGGATAATTGAAGATTAATGTGAGAAGCATTTGCCCTGCAGTGGGAGTAGATAGGCTGCCGCTGCTGATAATGATGATGATGATTACATGTTGTTATAAAAGTTTATGCGGCTTCATAGGCCTCAAAAAGGCGAAGGATCAAGGCTCGCAGTCATAGTAACGGAGAGAGGCAAAGGACGCAGAGGAAAATGATGATGATGGTGTTTATGATGACCCCCATACTACTTACTACTATTATTACTAGTAGTACTACTACTGCGATGACGACGGCGACGACGACTACGGTGGTGAGTATGATGATGATGATGATGATTATGGTGGTGGTGGTGGTAGTGGTACTGAGATGGCACGTTCTTTCAACATGTACACGCCTCACCAAGCTTCACGCTCTGTCGCTACCTCAACTAGCGGCGCAGCAGTCCCCAACAATCCAAAGCTGTAGGCGGCATCCACAATTCCCGCGTACCCGTTCGGCCATTGGACATTAATGCTTTCGTATTCATCGCATCATAATGAGTCCTTCGGTGCCCTCTTATTTTGTCCATTAACTTAATACGCTTCTACACGGTAGTAAAAACTTCCCGTCGTCCATTACGTTCTCTCCTTTAATGCTCTTCTCGCCCTCGGCGCAGAGCAGAAAGCGCGAATTGAAAGGAACAACGCGGGAGCAGGAACGGAGCGATAAAAAGCGTTTCCCTCATTTGCATAAACCTCAAAGTGGATTACACCGACTTCGCATACCTATTCTCACGGCGGCCTGTCGGTGAGGATCCGTATTCAAAGCGCTCGGTCTCGGGGAGGCGAGTTTTATCTCTAACCCACATAGCTGATACGGCGTCCGCGCCGCGCCGTATCAATCGGGCCGGCTTTAACTCTCTTCAAGGTCTGTTCGGTGCCCTGTAGATACAATGTGTATACTAAATTGTCCCTCCCCCTCCCCCTTGTCGTTTGTTAATCCAACCACTGTCGCGTCGGCTAGCGAAACGTCCCCTTTAAGCCAGTACGCGGTTACACTGTACGCAAAGGAGTTTCAGTTAGTGCGAAGGCCGTTCGAGAGCAGGGAAGCGCTAAGACGTCTATTCCGTCTGAATGCTATCCGAATCGCCTCAGCACAATAAGGTAAGCTTAGGAGCTCAGAATCTCACGCGATAGAAGTTCTAACTATACGCCGAGAACCAAGCATTCGCGCGCGCAGTGTTCTTTCGTTTTCGGTTCTTCTGCTCACTTATTCGCTCTCACCATTAATCCCGTTAAATTAAAGAAAAATGGGTCAGGTTTAACACTTGTGAACCATGTAGCTATCACGAGCGAAACGTGTTTTTTTTTTTGGCTTGCTTTTGCAAGGATTGTGCAAACAGTGTTTCATGACAGTTAGGCCTTATTGCAGGCGAAGCGCCATTCTTGGCAAGACTGAGCGACCAAGCGCGGGCGAAGCAGCCGCTGGACCGAATTAGCAGCCTCGATTAGTCACGTGGTACCTCGGCAGCGAGGCCCCGAGCGAGCGCTGCTGCGACTCCTCTCCGCAGAGGATCACGTGACGCGACGTCATACCTCCCACGCTTACGCTCCGGCTGCTCAAGGTCATTTCGACGCGATGAATGACTTTGCGAGACATGGAGCAGTGACGCTCTAAAAACGGAAGTCCTTAGAATCCGTCTGAGCAATATGCGATGTTGGAGGCGTTGTACAAGGGTGTCGGTACCAAAGAAGTGGCGTCCATCGGCGTTTGAGAAGTAACCCCTCACTAACGCGAGGGCAGAGCTGAAGAGGGGAATCCCAGTGCTCACACGTGACGACGGCTTCTTCCCTGCGGAATGGAGCGGCCTATTCGCGGCTAGACGTCAAGGGTCCCGTCGGAAGTTATATACGAAGTCATACATGCTGATACGACGCCTCAGGAGTGCCATCAATCGCGAAGTCGGCGGTTTGCAAGTTTGTACGGGCTAGAATTTCGTATTTCGTTTCGGAAGCAAAGCAACGAAGCTCGCCAGTCCGCGCGCACGGAAGACTCGTACCCGCAACGGCGTGGCGAAGAAATTGGCAAACTAAGTAGCAAACTCTCATTATAACAAAATGGCTTTGTTAGTATTGTCACCTTATTCGAAGTTTTTACAGTTTCAACTACACAAGGAGACCAAGTCAGTACTGTTTTTACAAAATACTGCTTATAACGAAGGTAATTTCCCTCTGCTTTGATTTCTTTTCTATAACAACAGTGTACTGTACCTTTCCTTTTTTTTCTTTTTCGTGGCAAGGTTTGTTATTCGCGTTCTGGGTGAACGCGTAAGCGAAAAAGTTCTCCCAAGCCTCCACAGTTACGCTTCAGAAACGCAAATATATGGCATGGCTCTCTTTGCCCCAGAATTTTCCACAGTACGCGTGGCTCCGTCCTACCGATCACAGCACGCACGCAGCAGCAAGCACGTATACAGTGCCATCGGTTGATAGCGCCCCATCCACCTACCAAATTTATTGCGTACAGCTCTAGAAGGACGGCGACCAACACCAGCAGCAGCAGCAGCAACAATCGAAACGGGCGTTAATTGGAACAATTGCGAGAGGACCGGGTACTTCGTTGCCTCCAACCCTTATCGACCAGAGCGGCCGGGAAAGCACCAGTCGCTTGCATACTCCGCCACGCACACCGCGCCCCTTATCTCTCCGCAATAATACGAGCGCTGCGGAGATCAGAGCCGGCCGACCAGCCAATATGCGCGCTCTCCTAAACTTGAGCATGGCGTCCGCGTATTGTACGCGCCAGCCAGCCTTTATCGCCACCTCGAGATCTTCGTGGTCGCTGATAACTCGCTTTCCCCGCAGCCACACATCCAGGTTGCGTGCGCGGATGGAGCTGCGGCGCCCGTTCGAGATTCTGAAGCGCGCGGTTCAGTGACGCGCCTGCTGGGGCTATGCGGTTCAAGGTGCTTTCGGTGGCGCTTGCGGAATCGGCCGGTTGCGCACTCCTCTTCCCGCGTTTACCGTTCTTTCACTTTCGCCTTGCCGCTAACGCTGAGTAGCAGCGCGACGTGATGAAAAAAAATGAAGTGCACGGCGCGACGCTAAGGCACGCATGTGTTCAACAGTATGTCTTTCAAGGTGGCCTCGTCTCGGCAGTCGCCTTTCGGTGATGCGGCAGGATCACCGGAGATACGCGAATAAGTCTGCTCTCGGGTCTACCTCTTTTCGGCGACGAGGAGATTTGGACAAAGGAGGTTCAGTTAGACATTTACGACGGGTACAAAGCTATGTGCTACTTATTTTGCACGTATGGAGATAGTAGAAAAGCTCTCGAGCCAGTAATTGTCAAGTCAACCTTATTTCATGAATGAATACAAGAAAATTGTTAAAGGAAGTTACAGTATACAGAGGAGGTCCCGAAGTTAGAAATTGTCAGCGGACCTCCGTTCATAAATACATTTGGTATAGCATAAACGCAACAAGCAGTGAAAGCACTCTGTACAAAGTCAACAAAGAATTATTACCAATTTCTGAAACGAGCCAATAAAATTCAATTACGGTATCATGTGGCGTAGTGCGTACAAGACAGGAAAGAGAACATGGTAGAACGAGAAACAAGACACAGTAACAAAGTTTAGCAAACCTAAAGCATTGAAAGTAAGTGCTGTTGAAACTGTTTGCGAAACGAATGTAATGCACAAAACGACTTTATTTCAATGTCGTGTTCGGCATTACACTTTCTTGCAGGCGTATTTGTCTGGAACAACATTGTTATTCCAGGCAAATGCAGCTGTAAATTTTGCAGTTAGTTTTCCATAATTGGTACGCGCTTTAGGGAGAAGAAAGTCGTTACGAGATGAAAACTGAGTGATATTTGTGTTGATAAGATGTCTCGACGCTAGCGCTTCAAAACATAAATTGTCGTATATGAGGGGGTACATCAATTTTGCTAACATAGAAGGGAATAACTGATTAAGTGGAAGTACAGATAGGTTAACGCAGAAGGGCACAGAAAGAGATTGAAATGGAGGAACTGTAATCAGCAGTAGCGCCCGATTCTGAAGATGTTGGAGAGGATCTAGATGGGTTGTGTATGTGTTACTCCAGGACGAGATGCAATAAGAAAGGTGGGTATAACGACAAAATGATGCGTGACTGAAAGTAAGGGTGGGATGTAATGAGGATATGAATGCTGAACGAAGCTTCTTTCACTATTGAGAGCACATGATGGTTAAATTTCATTTGCTTATTAAGCACGACGCCAAGAAATTTCACGGTATCCGACACAGGAATAATATTATTGTTAAGTTATAAGGATAACGGTGAAGGACATTTGTTCTGTGGGGATGAAAATACTACAAATTCAGTATTTGAGGGATTCATGTGCAGATGATTTTGAACGCGCCAATGATAAATGTTAGACAAATCCGAGTTTAGGCATTCTTCAAGTTCAGAACTTGTTTTACAAAATGTAAAAATAGCAATGTCATCGGCGTAAAGACGACAGTTAGTATGTTTAAAATAACTAGGTAAGTCATTGATAAAAAGTAAAAACAGGAGAGGGCCTAGTATTGAACCTTGGGGAACACCCACATTCAGTGGTTCAGCAGAGGACGCACTGTTATTAGTATGAACTACCTGTGACCGGCTTCTTCAATAACCGCAAATAAACTGCAAAGCAGGACCTGCGATTCCAATGGATTCAGGTTTATGTAGAAATATCTGGTGGCTAATTGTATCGAAAACCAAGGTGAGGTCAATAAATACTGCTCCAGCAAGTAACCCTTCATCTATGGCTAAATCGCTTCGATCAGTAAATCCGAGTAATGCAAGTTCAGACGAGTATCCGGGTCGAAAGCCGAATTTATGACAGTAGGTTAAATTTCTGCAAGTATGATATTAAACGCACGTAAAAAAAATTCTCGATTATTTTACTTAAAAAAATGAAGTACACAAGTCGTACACTAGTTATTAAAAAACGGTCGTCGGCTTTTGTGAAAATAGGAGTTAATTTTCTAAGTTTTAAAGCATCGGGAAATACACCTGCTTTAAAAGAGTTATTCATTATTTCACTTAAAATAGGCGACATATCTCTAGACACGAGTTTTATTCTTGATGGATGAATCATATTTAAACCTGGGCCTTTATGTTTAAGCGAAAAAATTACTTGAAATATTTCTTCTTCTGACGTCCGACGCAGATAAAAGGATTGAGGGGAGCGTGATAGTGTAGGGAAGGAGTGTCAACTAGAGAATTTGCGGAATTTGCAAAAGCATCGCTAAAAGCGTTAGCGATAGCGACCGGCTCAGTAAGGGAATGTCCACCCACCGTTATTTTTGGGAAGCATGGCGTATCGCTACTGTTTAAGAATTTTTTTATTAGCTTACAGTTTGTTCTGGTGTCACTGCTATTCTTTTCTATTTGTTTTTCGTAATGCCCCCGTTTGGCCCGCTTGAGCAGCATTGAAAGCACATTTGAATACTTCTCGAAGCGTACTCTCATAGAGGTGTTCGAAGGCTGAGATTTTAATTTTTTCCGCATGTTTTCCTTTCTGGTTATAGAACGCAGAAGGCTACTAGTGGTCTGCGGGCTTCAGGGAGTACCAAGACTAAACGCCGTCTTCATTTTGCACTGTTCGTAATATTTCCTTCATGAACGCAGTATAAAGGTGCTGAATCTTCTAATAAGACTATAAGCATTATTATAAACAGCAGCAGCATAAGTATCATCATCAGCCTCCTTGGCATTACTGCAGGACAAAAGCCTCTACCATGTCCTCCCACCTGTCCTTGTCTCGTTGTGCTCTATTTTGTTCTTTGCCACCGAATTTTCTGATTTCATTCGTCCATTGAGAATAAACATCACGAGCATTCGTTATACGCAGGGAGAACGATAAAGGCAAAAACAAAATAATAAGAGCCTTTACGAACAATTAGCGCAATCTGATCGTCGGTTCAAGCAATAAGCAACATGCCGCTGAAAGTTCAAAAGTGCGCCGTCAGTTGTCCAAACTCTCTATATTTCTCCGAAGGTTCGAACTTGGTAGCAGTACGTGGGAGGGGCGGGGATGTAGACAAAGCACCGGTACCTGGCTAATCCGTGCCTGAATCGTCGAGGATGCACCCATTCAAGCCACGTGCGTCACCTTCTATCCTTAGCAGCACCAACACCAACGCACACGCAAAAATATAAGTCGTTGATACGTAAAGCATTATTTAACGGTACCTTTGATGAGAACGTCATAATACTAGTCTAAACGCACGGCGGAGTGGATTGAGGTCTGTAGCACAAATCCTGTAAAAGAGTGTTCCTAAGAAGTACGAGCTATGATAAGGTCGTCCACGAAGATTTGATCGAGCCGAAACAATCCACCTGGAAGCTGTAAGAACAAGCTAGCAATGTCTGGGAAAGGAAAGAAGAAAACGAATTTTGACTATTGGTGAATTCCTCCCCGCTGCAAAGTTTGCGAGAAAAAAAAGTAGTACTATTGCTGAACCTTTCACCGTGTTTTTTTTTTTTTTTTTCGAGGCATAACGAAAACTCGGTGTGTACAAAAGAGGGTAGTCCTGCTCTCGCCATCAACTCTTCGCCCGGAGAACATCAGACGTAAACGAAGCCGGCTTGTGCAAGCAAAATGCACCTCGCGCTGAAAGAAACTGATGAGTTCGAGCCGCGTGGTGACAGCAGGCGTGAAAACGAACGAGGGAAATGAGGGGGAAAAATTACGAGGGGGAGCGTCGATACCTGAGCGGACAGAAATATGGTGCGATAAATTTCTACTCTGCGAGGCCCATCGTGTGACCCATTTCATCTACTGTAAACCCTCGTTACATCAAACTCCTCGGGACATGAACGTGACTTCATTATAAGCGGTATTTTGTTGTAAGCGGAAATTATTTGCTCCACTCTTTTTCCTTTGATACAAATAAACGTTTAACTCTCTCGCTTCACTGTAGCGAAGACGACGAAAAAATTTCCAGTAAAGGGAAAATTCGAATAAAGCGATTTCTTTATAATGACGATTTACTTTTACGCATTACACCATCACTCCCTTTAGCCTCCACCGGCGCCACAACTTTCTCTTCCTCCGTTTACTGCTGATGCATCATTTGAGCGCCTTCGCTTCGGACACTGCCACGCGCACTCGGTGGGGACCACTGTTTGTAGCCTTCTCTGGGGGTAAATTATAGGTTACAGGTTCGGCCTCCGCGAGGCCCACAGAGAGAGAGAGGGGGGAAGATACTTGAGCTAGATGTTTTTCGAGAGCGGAAAAGGAGAGTCCATTGAAAAAGGCAAAAATAAAAACAAAAAACATTGAAAACAGAAGAAAAAAAAACATTATCCGGAAGCAAACAAACGCACACAAATGGCTCTTCGCGTAGGGGAGGAATGGTGGTAGTGACGTTGCGGCCCGCAGAAAGCGGTCAAAAGGTTGCAGGCGAAACCGACGCCCTCTTTTGGCGTGGTGCCGAAACGTCGTCGCGAGTGGGGAGGCGGCATTTAAAAAAGCGCGTGGGTGTAGCACGGGCGAACGTCTGTAAAGGCCGAAGCAAGCAGAAATGCATAATGTTGTATAGTCCGCGTAAGCGGTACATTGTGTTCGCCAACGGCAGAGCCAGGCTCTATAGTTTAGACGGTGTCGCAGCAGCAGCAGCAGCCACGGAGACCGGTTCCTTTGGACCGGACTGTAGTTATTTTGTTTTGTATTTCGGCTGAATTTTCGCTGAGGCTAAAGACAAGGCTTCCTAACACCCAGCTCTGCAACTTAGACTTCTCTTAACCACTGCGTTTACGCCGACTAGATCTACGCGCGTAGCTCAATTTAACTCACTCTAACTTTGCTATAAATAAGAATGCATCAGTATTCGTGCGTCTGTGTTTACGATTGCCGTACGTGCTGATACACTAAATGATACCGTGCCATCAAAACTTACCGTCCTTTCTCAAAGAAAGTTGACAGAAGCGGGAAAGCTAAAAGTGCGTTCACCCTTCGCCGAAGGTGCGTCCAATCGGTCGTCAAACCTTGCCAAGACCCAAATCACCAACGAAGAAGTAACCCGGCCATGCGACCATTTTTTGCGCACTAAGTAAGCGCATCTACGAACTATCTAAGCGTATACCGATAAGTGGTTTATGAGATGTACCTCTTCTTCATGATTGATGCGTGTATTGTCTTATCCATAAAGAACCGTTTCTTTTTCGCGATTTTCGAGCAACCAAATTCTGACCCAATGGAAGGGCCGTTTCACGCACGTGCCGTGTGTCCAGATATCTAATCAGAGCGTTCGGTCGACCAACTAGTCTACGGGGAAATGCAGCAGTCTTTTGACAGGACGCCATCGTTCCTACTAAGAAAGCTTTCGCTTTAAATGAACTCCCAGGAAACATATGTACTGCTTATAAATAGTGAATGTGAAAGGATTTAGGTCCAACTAAACGCCGCTTAGCGCTCCATTCACTTTTGAGCTTCGAATCATTGCGGCTGATGAGCCGCTGTGTGAGGCCACGGGGGCGCGTGCCTGATATGCCACCTAACGTCGCACTCGCATCCGCAGCCTCCGCATTCAACGTGGCGCTGGACAAGCTCAGACGTTGATTAGCAGCGCGGTATATCATTGCGAAGTTCGTGCTATGGATCGCTTCGCAGTCACGTGGGAGCTGTTCCTTACTTACGACGCCGCGACTCCTGCTTTTTGCAGGCTTATATTAACCAAAAAACACGCAGGGTGATTTTGCCATCCCCTGCTCGGTACCACTTTCTACGGAACGTGCGCTGTGCGCTGCACGAAGAATGCATGTTCGCATATATGGACACGTGTTAGTCGCGACTCACCTCGGAGTCACGAATGTTACCATCAGTAGAGAGTTTTATCACTCCATATGCACCATGGGTTCCGTGCTTACCGTCAGTACCGGGACCAGACTGCGCCTGCACGCGCGGGCACGGAGAGGAGGACAGCCCCCACCGTAACGAATGCGAAAGTGCCCAGTAATGTCCCAGACAACACGGTACGAATGGAACCGACGGAGCATACGGAGTGCTAAAACTCCCTATTAACACCCGTCGTATTTCCGCTGTACACGATGCACCTCCGGTGAAATCTGAATATCCCTTTCTCGTGGCAGTCCCCTACACTGCACGCGTGCAAATCTATCCAATCACTGCTTCGCGAAACATCTGTAGATATGTTAACACAACGAATACGATGTGGTAAACTACTGGCTATTTCGACATACAGTGCGTCACTTCGACAGCTGCGCCTGGAATTACCCCCGCATCCCCCCTACCTAACTGAGATGTCGCTCTCTGTCCTCTCCGCGGCGGAAATCCCTCAAGGTGTCGAAATGTGCCCGAGGGAATGCGTCAGGAAATAAATCATTTCCAGCGGCACCAGAAGACGGACTGCATAAGAGTGGCGGCCCTGGCGTACGCATATGCGCCGCATGCGATCTCGAGTAGGCTCACCCGTTTTTATTATATTTTTATTTCGCCTCGAAGGATATCCCAGGGAGAATGCTAACGCTGCCAGAAGTGGAAGTGGCAAGGCCGAAGTTTCACATCTGCGTTTCTAAGTAAGCGTATGCGGGAGAAAAAATCACGCAAAAACGCGAAACTGAGCAAGAAACGTCTCAGCGTATACGTGTGCTGCGCGCGTGGCTCGAAGGTTGTCCGGTTAGTAGTGTTCACCTGTCAGCGCAGCAACTTGGTTACAAATCTTTATCTGGACTGAGTGAAGACGGCGAATTAAGTTCATGTTGAGAATAATATAAATGTAACAAAAACTGTCTGAAGCAGACGGAACACGAAACTAACTATGATACCGTAATGTGTTTAAGAGTGTTAAAAAAATCACAAATAAATAAAATTCGTAGACAGATGATTGATTTCGCAGACGGATTACTCTGTCTCTCGTACCTCTCCAATGACGTCATCACTGACTTCAATTTGATGCCGACAATTCGAACGTTTGTCAATGTAACCCTCTTTTTATTTTCAACCAAAACAATGTTTTTTTTTAGCCTTTATTGAAATGTAGAAAAAAAACACCCGGGGGTCTCTTGCTAGTGCATCAGACCCCCTTAGGGGTAGCGATTAGTTACAGTTCACGACGGGTATGGGTGGGAAATAGCAAGGGAAAAATAGTCGGTCGGGATATGAAATGCAGGAGAGTGTCCAACACTGCCTTCGCTAAATTAGGTGGGTAGGAGGGACGCAGGGGATAATTTAAGGAATTCGGTCGTAAGTTAGCGGGAAGGGTGTCTAGGAGAACCTGTTTTTCAGTTTGAAATCGAGGGCATGTCCCAATAATGTGTTCAGTGGTGTCCGGAATTGCACAGGGGACACACATGCCTTGATTAAGTGACGAATGAAAAAAACTGTTGTCGTTTTGCAGGGGAAAGGTTCGTAAGTGTCATTAGCTGTCTTGGGCTGGAATAGAATTGAGCGAGTTATCAAAGACTAGCTCTTTCAAATGAAACGAGAATACATGCTGTATTAATGGCCCCTTTAAATTCGCCCCGCAATAACTTAATGGAGAGCAGGATCCCAATGCCATTCCCCAGTGCAGACCGAGGTGCACTCATCCCAGTGTTTATACGCTCCCCATTAACGCGTGCAACGGTAAAATTCCGCTTGCTTTCTGCTTAGCAGTCAGATGTCGTATACGGCAATGCGTGAACGAATGCATATTTGTGGGTGTCCCCACAGCATGATGTGATGGAAGGTGATGGAAGTAACTGATCGGAGTTGTGCGTTCGTTTTGACCAGCTGAGGCCAGGAGCTACAATACTTCGAAGATCTAGCACTGTTATCAGCCCCGGCCAGTCAGCGGGAAATGCGAGAGCTCACAGAGGGCAGGCAGTGCCGTAAAAATAAATGTGCGATAAGACGCCTTCCGGATGTCGTCCTGGACAGACGGTCAGTGAGCACTTCGGGGCCGAAAACCCGAGGAGGAAGGACTGGAGACGGGAGTGGAAGGAGGAAAAAGGGTCACTCAATGGAGGGATGAGATAAGAAAATACTGCGGCAAGAATGGATTCGGTCAGCGCAGGATAGGAGAAGGTGAGAGACTGGGACAGGCTTAGTTTTAAAGTGTGCATATGCATGATGATGATGATGATGGTGGTGGCGGCGGCGGTGGTGGTGGTGGTGGGTGGTGGTACCAGCATTGACTATTATGATGATTATTAAAATGATGAACCCGACGAGGCCCAGTGCATTTTGGAATCGCACGGGAGAAGAGGAAAACGTTGCGTTCGGGGGTTTGCTTGCCGTGTATCTGCTTGGCAGGGTGCAGCAAAGTGAACTTGTCCAGAACTCTCACTAGTGACTGCAATATGCAGTTGTAGTGATGAAATCTTTAGTTCAACATTTCGATGATTTCCCGAACTGTGAGACGAAATATCCCGAGCCATCTCCACTAACGTGAAACCTGGGGAGGGACGCAGTATGCAGTGCATAAGTGTATACTTGGCACCTTGGTGCTTTTTCCAACGGAGATGAAACCGCTGGGGGGTAGAGGCATACACCTTCGCTTGAAGCACGAAGCGTTCTAGCGCGAGGCGTTGGAAAACGAGTGAATCGGTGTTTTAGTACCGTGACTACATGAAACGTCGACGACATGAGACGCCGACAGCCCGAGCCCCTAAGCGGCTTCGCCCCTAAAACAGCTTTCGCGACAACGAGGTTACACGGGTCATAGCAATTAACGTAGCTTCAAGTGATGCTATCGCAGTTACAATTTTTATTTCAACCTACGTCGTCGTTATTGGCGATCCGTTGCCCCATCTCAGATGCGACATACTTGCTGGCGATTTTCGAAATTACCGCCCGGCCGAACTGGCGCATGAGTCGTCTTAGATGACGTCATCAAGATGTTCCTGGACAAGGGAAACGGCGCTTTTGATTGAACTAACTGCATCGGCAAACGATGCGTTTAAATTGGCCGCATATCCAAGGAGTACAGGATTGGCTACTTTAAACCTAATCAAGTTATTCCGCAATTTTTTTTTATTTCTATTGAGCGCCCCTTGAAGATATGGAAGTACATTTCGCACTACCCGCAGCGTAATTCCATTTGCAAAGCAGCGTTAGTCGCTCCACAAGTGACTCCCAAACATGGCTATTAAAACGGCAAGTCACGGAGGCGGGGGAACAGTTTGCTTCCCAGAAGATGGCGTTCCACACTGCGCACACGAGCCGTGCAAGCAATTCCCGAGAAGTAACCGCTATACATATGGAGGCGATGGTGAACAGTGCGAAATGGATAGTCCCAAATAGTAAATAACTCGAGAATGAGGTGGCTCGACTCAAGCGATGAGCCCAGCCTCTCTTTTCCAAGGCCTCGGTGACCAAGGTTGCTACGGCGTCGCAAACAAATAAATAAAAACGAGATTCATGCCAGGCGCGGAAACGAATTGCGGCCCTGACTTCGTATATACGGCACTACCCGAGAGCCAACTTTCGCATATTGTAGACCCATATGTGCGTGAACACACACACACATAGCAGCACATGCGTGCTTGATGCGCTGCGTCCCAGCGAACGCCGCTGTGAGAGGGACACGTAGATTGGGAGCTCTTCGGCATCGAGAAGGTTTCGCCTATTGCGAGAAACGGGCGTTTTCCGAGAGGCGGCCACCAAACGATGCGGGACAACCCGTTTTTTTTTTGTTTTTTTTCTGTCATACTTGTTATCGTGCTTTTTTTTTTCTTTTATCCCGATTGGGTTCTCGCTGAGCCGAGAGGTTTCCCGAGAGGACGAGTCGGCGAGACAGTGACGAACAAGCCGTCTTCGAGGGCCGCTTCGTCGAGCTTGGATGGTCGAGCTGGCGTCCACGACGCGCTGATGCATGGGCGACCCTGAGGTGGCGCCTCGGCGACGGGCACCCCACGGGGGACGGCGACGGATCGCGCAAAAAGCCTCGCCACGTGACTGCCGTGCCTGGCGTCGAGGTTCTCTCCAACAAGGATTTCGGCACCCTTCGTAAGCACCTGCACGTCGGCCAACAGGTGTGGTCGCGCCCCGCTGAGGAAGAACTTTCAAGAAGCACAACAATTGTCACGAAATTAAAAACTAATTGAGCTTACAAGAAAAGGCTTGAATTGAGAAAAGGCTTCAGAAAAGAGAAACGTTTTTTCCTCCGTCTATCAGAACGTGACGTTCGCTAAAGTAATACTTTAATCACTCACTCACTCACTCACTCACTCACTCACTCACTCACTCACTCACTCACTCACTCACTCACTCACTCACTCACTCACTCACTCACACTCACTCACTCACTCACTCACTCACTCACTCACTCACTCACTCACTCACTCACTCACACAATCAATCAATCAATCAATCAATCAATCAATCAATCAATCAATCAATCAATCAATCAATCAATCAATCAATCAATCAATCAATCAATCAATCAATCAATCAATCAATCGCCCCTCCAATCATCGCACAGGAATGTGTAGACGTGAGAGACGAGCATGGTCGCCATAACATGCAAATAGTACGTCAATTGAGGAGGCTAAAAGGCACGAACCAACGAACAAAACAGACAAAAAGAGATGTTACGGCTCACGCACCCGAGCCTTGTTCAAAAAATCTCTATTCTTTTTTATTCATTGGTCAGTGCCTTTCAGCGATCTCCCGACCTGACGAGCATTGGGCAAACCTTCGACTTCAATATTAGATCAAGCCCATCAAGGGTCCGACCGTACAGCCTCAACACGCATTGTAATTTTTATCCTAATTCTAAATTTCCAAACGTTACTATCAATCACTAATCACTCATTAATACACCTTATTACATCTTACTTCACCTTAATCCACTAGAGTAATCCATACTATCAATAACTACTTAAGCATTAATTAACGTTGGCAATCATTAATCATCGCTTATACGCGGTTGGCATGCTTTGGTTTTCGTCTGGACTCCGTCAGGTTTTTGTGCTGTTCGCGTAGGCGCCGGGGTCATTCGAGGTATCCTTCCGATGGCACCTATAAGGCCTTCGTTTTAATAAATTACCGGACCGCTACCAGGGAGAACACAGTGGCGAATCTAGAGCCCATACGTAGATGCACAGGCCATAAGACGGATGGGCATTGGGGCACTTCAATCAAGGCCACACGTGGCAAAATCGTACAATGTACCGAGGAAAAAAGATATTAGCTACATGAAAAAGGCTTCCAGAACAATGAACAAGAAGAACCGGCTTTTTCTGGCCCAGCCATTCGTATAAAGTAGAATCATAAGATGGACAAACGAGAAGGGTTTTCTCGCACGCGTGGGCGTTCCAAGGGGTGAGTCAAGGTTGTCCGCAGAATGCGCGTACCCTTCTTTTAGATTTCGTTCCCCGCAGCGGCATATGCACCGAGCATACACCGAGTCTTGCACCAGTGCTACCAGCATAGTCGCCTCGGAGGCCAACGATATGGCGGTCATGTTGTATTCATGTCGCGATCGCGCAACATGAGGCTCGCAAGCGAGGCAACGCCGATAATCTCGAGGCGTGCTTGCATGAAGCCGGCACGAATCTCGTCTCGCCCACGGTCAAACGCAGCACTAAATATACATCATTTTTATTCCGGCGTTATTTTGCCTCTTGGTATGCTTACATATCCTTGAAACGTCTGCCAGTTGCAGACCGCTGCCACCACCTTCTCAAGATGTGCGGCTGGGACGCGCGTGTGGTGGGTCACGAAATGCAAAAGCAGCGGAGAAAAGGCAGCACCTTTAGGGACACCACACCGCCTATACACCGCAGGATCCGGACGCTGTCAATAAACGTCAGCAGAAGCGCGATCAGCCGATCTCAGCGTCTGAGCGGCGGTGCCAATTCTACCGGCTGGAGGCACCCAACAAAGCGGCGATAGCAAAAGAAGCGAAAAAAACTGCGAATGAATGAATCAACATTAATGACAACAGAGTGGATCCCTCGAGAAGGCAAGCGCGGCAGGGGGTGGCAAAAAGTTAGGTGGGCAGATGAGGTCAAAATGTTTGCGGGGATAAATAGGTCGTAGTTAGCGCAGGACTGGTATAATTGGATATCTATGGGAGTGGCCTTTGCCCTGCAGTAGGCGTAGATAGGCTGGTGGTGATGATGATGACGACGGTGACGACGATGATGACGACGATGATGATGATGATGATGGTGA
The DNA here is from genome assembly GCF_048455015.1 of Haemaphysalis longicornis. Taxonomy (NCBI): domain Eukaryota; kingdom Metazoa; phylum Arthropoda; class Arachnida; order Ixodida; family Ixodidae; genus Haemaphysalis; species Haemaphysalis longicornis. Next base: position 50,765,250 of record NW_027526445.1, read on the forward strand.
TGAATGAATGAACGAATGAATGAAGGAATGAGTTAGAGAGGGGGAAGAGAGGAAAGCGGAAGGAAGGAAGGAAGAAATCCTGGAGTAAAATATGCGAAGGTGGGCAACGGGCAAAAACAAGAAAGCGAAAAAAGCGGGGCACAGAGAATGCTCGCCACGTTTTGTCAAGCAAATGATTTCGCCTTCAAGTGAATACATCCGCGATTGGTGAACATTCTGGTGTGAGTTATACGTCTCTGCATTCAGGCTGCGTGAATACAAGCTATTTGCGATAATTACTACAGCCAACAAGTGAGTGAGGTCGTCAAACGAGGAAACGAACCTGTCGGAGGTGTCTCTCGCCGTGACGATATTTGAAACACCACCTGTGACGGTCGCAATTCACGGCCTTTAGCGGCTATGTCGCGCACCTGTCACTGGGAAGCACTCTCGAGAAGAGTGTCGTTTATGAGGAGCGGTTCGGTCATTGTCGGAATCACATATTGCCAGTGAGGATACAAGTTATAGTTTGCCAGTGAGTTGTCCACACGTGAACGCAATGATTTTTTTTTTTCATTAAACAATGTGAACTTTATGGGGTCAAGCAGGGCGTCAGCGTTGCACTTGTGTCTGGAATTGCGGTTTACTCAAGGACTGCGGTTTACTTAATGACTGCAATTCAATGAGCACTTGCTCAAACGCAACATATTACCTCATTAGGGGAAAAGGAGGAGTGATAAACTTTACTAGAGCTATAATTTGACAAAAGACGACCACTTCTTTTTCTTCTTGTCGAACGCACGGGCACGCCCAGCTATACATTAGATGCCTCAAAAACATTGCTCCATCAAAAATCACACAAATTTACCGAGCTGATCCATTTGTATCTCACAACTCTTATCCCACTGGCCGCACTAACTTCGAGGCCTTATCGAATAAACACGCGGCACTCCTTCGTAGAAGCGATTGCTGCACCAGTTAGTACCCCGAAAGCTGACACCTATAAGCGTTATTCCTATATCTCCACAAATCCTTCCTTTATATCGACGGCACAAGTATACACTAACCGCGGCACAACATCCCGTCGCTCCTTTAGCAAACCCTTATCTTGTCTTCCCTGGAACATCCGGTGAAGGTTGAAAGAACTCCCGCACTTTTATCGCCGTGCAATATTGAGGTGGTGGTCGCTGTTTCGGCTCTCCTTAACTCGGCTCAGGGCCACGCAATCTCCGCTTTAGGTAAAAGGAGGCAAGCACAGAAGAAATGGCGGTGTGGAGAGCGGGAACTTTGATCCTTGTTTCGTTTAAAGAGATGCGCTTGGCAACTGCCGCAGCAGAACCGCGGCGGGATCCCACGGGGTCCGCGGGATCGAGACGACCCGTTTCCGGGAGGAAATTTGCCTCCTCCCCCCTCTCTTCCTCCCAGCCGCTCTGGCCAACGTTACTAGAACGTTGGCTCTGGCTACTTTTCTCTTGTTTTATCTACCACGCAAGCTGAAGGAAGAACGAGACAGGAAGGACGACGAAAGTCGACAGACAGATCGTATCGCTTTTGTCAGACGCAGCTGTGTTTGCGGGAAATCTCTAATGAACGTCCAAGGTGATGCATTGCATGCATGAACCTCAACCTGGCCGAGTTAGTAAGGCTTCACTGTGAAGAACTGCGCAGAAAACAAATACTTTAAACGAAAAAAAAAAAGGTCGACAATGCGCTCGCGTCATCTATTTCTTCTAAAGGGTTAGTTTTTTGCGAAGTTTAGTGTTGTACCGTAATGTGATCTCCCGCGGCTTGTGTGGTTGGCAGCTCCATCCACTGTGTTAGCGTCGCGAGTCTCTGTTTTACACACGCGGTGTGCCACGAAGGGAACATGCGCCTTTTCTTTGCGTTTTACGTTTCGTCTTGGCATCCTTTCATTCACATTTGAACTACATCAAATGCCATGTTCCTCCACGGCGTCCGAAAGAGTTGTAGTTAAGTCACGCGCCTATCGCGGCGGGCTCCTCAGCTTGATTCTCTCCAGCAATAATTTGTTTAGTTGGATAACGCAACTCGTGTGCGCTTTTGTTGACGCTTTTTCGAGTTATTTGCTTTCCAGCTACTATTTCCCGAGGCCTATAGGTCTCTAGGCACTACTATTTCCCGAGGTCTATAGGCATCTATACAGTCTACGCAAGGCTGTAGATGCCGTAGGTCCTCCTTGTTAAGGCTGTCTCATCACTTTTGATGACGTCACAGGTGATGCAAGTTTTCTGTCAGCATGGTACAAGACTACGTCGACTAAGGCCACAAGGCTGACGGGGAAAAATGCCGTAGGTAAAACGCGAATGCATGACGCATCACATGCCGCACGTTTTTTTTTTTATCGTTTTTTTCTTTGAAAAAAAGTTGTGGCGTTCGATAAATCGAGCAGACACACACTAATGAACTTTTTTGCCGAATGTGATAATTTGAGCATTCCTCCGGTTGAGCTGCTATTCGCTTTGCCAAAAAAAAGTGCGCAAAACGCCCCTTTCTTCCCCTAGTGTCTGTTTACCATGTATTTTTATGTGCAATTCGATTGTCCAAACTTGTTGTTCTCTTATCTGCATTTGTTTTGCCGTGTACCTTATTAGTGTCTTTGGTTCCTACGATTGCCAGGCTCTGCCGCTCAAGCCCTACGTGGTTTTGGCAACCCAGTCGCTTTGTCTTGTTTCAAATACGAATTAAACCATCTCATCCCCATCATCTTCCCTCCTCGACAACAATTCGGCACAACGAGGGGGCGTCGATTAAGGGCGCGGGCAAATCACGCGATAAGATAGCGTGTGTCGTCATATCAGTCCTCAGCTTACACGTATAGCATTTTCCCTCTGACGCGTCCGAAGTATAGGAGACGGTAACGGAAAGGAGACTTAGGCAAACAATAATATAACCCGACAAGTTTTCGCCGTAACTAAGCGTACGTACATCCATGCCTCCCCCTCCTCAAAAAAGAAAACAGAAAGAGAAAGAACTTCTCTCCCCCTCTCCCCATCCTCCTCGTCTTTCAGTGCTTTGAACGGACACGGAGATCCGAGCATCCGCGGGGGCTCATCCTATTCTGTCTCCTCTAAAGCCGGACCATAGTCGCGACGATGCGCGTACTGGGTGGCCACGGGCCCAGGTATTAAAACCGGACGTGCTTTGACGACGCCGCACGCGTCTTCCCTCGTCCGATTCATTCCGCCAATAGCCCTCCTCTTTACCAACCTTACACGGCGTCTATCTGCAGTGTCCGCGCTTTCGCTTTATTTAGTCGGTATCGAAGACTGGGGAGCGCTTTTCAAGAGATACCCCCAACTCAAAGTGAGAGGCTGCACGGATAAACCACATCCGGAGAATCTTCGCGGATGAATGAAGTGCACGCGCCGCGGGGACCGAGCAATGAAAAGCGCGTGCAGAAGTGTCCGTTGAGGAAGCGGCTTTTGTGGCGTAAGTGGTTATACAACCGCAAGCATGCGCTCACACCGAACGCGGAGGTCCCAATATATAACAGCCAAAGCAGGCTCCCAAGAGCGTTGCTCGCAGCATATTTTTTTTCTCCTTCTTCGCCTCCTTGCTTCCTTGCTCTTATTAGTCTCGGTCAGCCCTCGAATCCTCCCAATCGGGCTCGTGGCGTGCACCGCGATGAAAGAGAAGGTAGCTCTACATAGTTCGCCTCCATGCAGGTTCCTCTGCCTCGACGCTCAAACTGTTCGCGACTTTGCTTGTACTTCCGACCCCCCCCCCACACACACACACACTTTTGCGAGTGTATTGTTGCTGGGCTGGGGAAGCAATATTCTTCCTGCCCAATTGCGCAACAAACTATTATTTGTGTTAGTCATCTTTTTGCACGGAGGCGACGCTGTTAGAACGTAAAAGAAATGTGAGACGAGCGCGAGTTGGCGGTAACGATTGACGTGAACGTATCCGAAATGTTCTTCGGACTTCACACAGAGCCCAACAACACGAGCGTGATTTTGATGATTATTATTATGATGATGATGATGCTGGTTGTGGTGGTGGTGATGATGATTAACAAAGGAAGGCATCAAGGTCGTTATAGGGAAAACAGTGGGGTGGGTACTGTAAATACGATCTTTTGGCGCAATGAGTGCGGGTTGAACAGCTGGAGATATGACGGAACTCGCTGGGAGCACTGCCTAACAGCCGAACAGAAGACCACTGGTTGCATCCAAGTACCTGACTGATGTCCTAGATGATATAATACTTGAATTTGTCTAAACTCGGTACGTTAGCGCGAATTCGAAAGCGTCTACCACCCTCTCCTGTTTCTTATTTGCATGCTCACACAGGTGACTCCGATATTCGCGCTTCGGCTATAGCAAACGGTTATCATTGAAATGACATTTACGTGAAGAGCTAGCGTTCGCTCGCACGCTTAACGCGGCTGTTCGCATAGCTTGAACTGCACTCCTCAGCCTCAACACCAGACGCCCGCGCCAAAATTCGTTATCCGCCTTCCCTCCACAATTCTGTGCACAGCTTTAAAACCCCCGCTTCCGCTGGTCACTCGCGCGCTTTCGGCAAGATAGCGTTACGAAACGGGGGCTGTTTACGGTATGACGCAATGATTGTGATCGTCCAGTAGAACCTCGGGGAGAATTCACGAGGCTTCCCTAAACGGCGAAGCGATGATGACAAGAGTGCAGATTGTTCGACATCTTTCGGGAAACGCCTCTCTCGTATCTCTGAATTGCACGTTACGCAAGAGAAAAACCGCGCCGAACGGGTAAGGCTGCGGCCGCGCCGGGCCGCGGCTTCGGTCGGTGGTGATTTATTTTCCCCTCGTTGACAGGGCCATCCACAAGGAGCGCCGTAAACTGCCAGGTCTATGGCTCGGCTGTTCATCTTGCCGTCTTGTTCTGCGAGCGATTTTAAAGTCAACGCGGCCTCCATTTTCTCCTCGCTTTCATAGTTCTTTCGGTCTATCTTTCGCCTTTAATTTCTGGGAAGTTAGGTCGTTAAGAAGAAACCATGCAATATGCAGCGCCATTTGCGGCGGAGTTCTGAGGTGTGGGAACGTGTACCTCGGCGTCGCCAAGGACTCAGAGTTTTCTCGAATAGTTATCCCTCGTGGAGTGGTGGTTGCTCTACACTCGGATACAACTTGAGTAATCAATTAACAGCGTAAAACATTTTGAAATCTTTGTCTAGACGACTAAAGTGAATAAATGGCTATTTTACGAGGTGTGTCCGGATCTAGTTCGTGGGGGTCCGTGTGGGAATGGTTTCCATTCACGAAAAAAAAAAAAAAAACATAGCTTGGTTCAGCAAGGCTGAAGTGGGCTAGTTGGTGTTCTAACATCTACGTTTTAGCATAAAAACGTAGAACAAGGGGAATTACACAGAAGCGCGCCTCACCTCGTCTGTTTCTGTGTAACTCCCCTCGTTCTACGTTTTCGAATCAGGCAGCGCACCCGGGTCTGCACTTCAAAAAGCATAGTTTGACTCACGATACGACAATTACTAATTCCAGGTCCCTCCGCCCGATTAGACGTTACTTGTCTCGCGACACCGGTTGCACCGCGTCGAATTGTTCTCGTTGGACGACACGTCGCGTCAGAGTCAGCGAAATTTCCCATTCATTGGCTCAAAACGGTTGCGGCATCAGCGGCCTAACGTGAGTGAAGGGGACTCAGCGCAGGAGAGGGTGGTCCGAGCGGGTATACACGGCGAGTGACCGTACGTGGCGGCTGCCATAATGGCGGCAGCAGCAGCAGCTTGAGCGGAAGCGGCCACCTGGGGTCGTGACCGGAGCCCGGAGGGAGGAGAGGGCCTTCCTTTCTCTTCCGCAACAGGGCCTCGCCGGTCGGTGCAGGGAGGGGAGAAGACCCCGGAAGCTGACAGCCAACTTCCGGTAAAAGCAGCGCGGAAGCGCGCGCCGGGCCCTTGTTCCCGCGGCCGTAGGCTCGCGGACGACAACACAAGGGAGCGGAGCGAATCCAAGGTGGAGGGGGAGAGGAGGCTGCCGCGTTGTCGGAGAAACAGTGGTGGGGGAAGGACGGGCAGAGGTGGCACTTTTCTTACCGAAACAGTAAGTATAACGCGAGCGCGTGGCTCCGTCTGTATACCGTTGCTTACTGAAGGTGGTAAAATGCTGCCGTCTTGAAAAACTATATGCGCAGTTCTGCGGTGGTCACCAGTTTGAGAGTTGTGCCGCGGTCTGTCAAATCTAAGCGAGCACAACTGCTAAACAAGAAGGAATTAGAGAGAGTGAAGGCAACATATTCTCGCAACTTTCTCGCTTGGTGTGAGTCCACTTCGGTGAAAAGTAACCGTGCTTCGCCTCAAAAATTCAGCCCGCCCAAATGCCGCTTCCTGTATAATGTGGGTAGCCAAAATATTGTGAACCAAAATATATTACTACTAATAATAATATAAATAAACCTCTATTTTAGGTCCGGAGGAACAACCCTAGGGTCTTGGTACTGGTACACCACACACAAAACATTCATAAAAACAAACTAAAATCAAGACGACACAACCCACAAAACCATATGCATGGCAGAAACAATAAAGTAACAATAGTTACAGAAATCTCAGAAGGCAAAACAGCAAAAAAAAAAAAAAAAAACTAATCCAAAATATTCTGCACAGCCCGAAAGCAGTCGAAGGATGTTCGAAGTGACACAACACACTGTCGGGCGGTATCAGACCATTGTGTGCCGACGTTGATGCGCTTAGCGTATTCAACATATCCATCTGGGGGATTGTCCAAGAACGTATAAGCCAAGCGATTGCTAGACAAATTTAGAGGCTCATCTGGTGGCGTCCAGAAGATAAAGCCACGGCGTGGCAGCTTGTGTGAAAAAAGCAAAACTGCCCCACTCCGACAAATAACACCCTGCAGGGGATTGGCAAGAAAGAAATAAAGGCTCCACCCGCTCCTTTATTGCTGGCATGCGCCGTCAGACAGGTCTTTTTTTTTTTTTTTGCATTTTAATGGTCTCAGCGACTTCCTCAAAGGAAAGTGAGTCACAGTTTTTTTAAGTGTGAGACATCTTATTGTGTACTTTTACTATTGCATCCTCAGGTGCGCCTTTCTCCAAAGCTCGTTCCAGCCTGCCATTAGCCGCCATGGTTGGAAAAGCGCTTTTTTGTAACACAAGGGACAAACGAAGAGCGAAAGAAAACCAGACAGAACGAGTAAGGCGCTGGTTTTCTTTCGCTCTTCGTTTGTCCCTTGTGTTACAAAAAAGCGCTTTTCCAACCATGTACAACTACCGATACCAACTAGCCCAACAACAAGCCTTACTGAACTTAATTAGCCGCCATTTGCTTTTGTCGCCGAAGCGCAGACAGAATATGCGGACACCTACGGGACATCCGCGGGATCACTGACCTTACAGTATCCTCAAACCACTGGTTTCAGCAAACGGCAGGCTGGATCACGCAAGGCTGAACGGTGCGGCAGGAAGTGCGAACCCGGGGTGCCGTGTGCAGTCACTTTCCACTTCCGCACGTGGGCGTGCGCGGCATCATGGGATATCTGCCGGTCGCCGTCACCATCGCCGCGCTTGGGACTGTGGCGAAGGAAATCGAAACTGTTTATTTTTGCCTCCGCGTCATTCGTCTCATTCATGCTTCTCGCCGTCTCTTTGCGGCTTGCATCTGTTCTCCTCTCCCACTCTCGCTTTTATAGGAGTCGTTCGGCGTCAAAGCTACACTCGCGGTACCGTTGTCCGCCCGGGCTGACGAGTATACGCGCTGAAGGCGCATTTGTTGCGCAATCTCTCTACAGATGCCCGAAACCCACCCGAACGCTGGTTGTGTGACCGACGCCGCGTGGTGGCGGAATTTTCGCCGGAGCGGAGTGGAGGGGGAGCTCAGGGCTGGGGAAATAGGGAAGGTTGGCAGCGCGTGCGTGTGCGTGAGGTTTAGAGGGCGTCCGCGAACAACAACGGGGCGGCGAAGAACGGCCACGTAACGGTGACTTTTGTGCCCAATCCCGCTTGCGCGATAATAAAGGGAAGAAAAGGGAGATTCGGGAAGGAGTCCTCCCGTGTTCCCCCCTCACATCCAGCCTGTTGTTGCGCTACTCTCTCGCCACGAGCATCTCGTCACGGACGACTTTCCCTCGGAGCAAGCAAATAACGCCGGAAATAGGTACGTCGTCCACGGCGCTATTCTTGGACGCCCGTCAACTCTCTCTACCTCTCCCTCCCTTTCCCTCTCGGCAGAGGTCTCTCGCTTTAGCTCCGGTGTTCTCGAGGGCGGCTTCTTGCAAAGCTTTCGCGAACACTACGCGTGCATTAAAATATTAACGCTCTTCATTCGTAATTTCTTCTTTTTTTTTTTCTGTGTTTCTTGTGGGTGCGTTGGCCGCCAGTGCGGCTATACCTCTGGCGTTCGCCGCCCCCAGCGCGGACTGGGATCGGGCACACGGGTCAATGACTCATGCGATTCTTGTTGTCTTCGCCCCTGGCGGCTGTCAATCGCCAAAAAAAGATGGATCATTTCAGAAAAGGCATTTCGGTTGTTGCGTGTTCCCATACAACGGCGGCTCGCAGAAAGGAACGCGAAAGTGAAGAGAGGGGAGGGGGAAGCGAGAACGCGCCGGAACTTATAAGAGTACACTTTGCTATTTCGTCGTCCCTTCGTTGTTTTTTTTTTTTCTTTCGGTGGATAGCTTACAGGACGCTACGTTGGGCGTTCCTTTTTCTAGTGTTCGCTTATTTTTAATAAATATTTCCGACTTACCAGTTCGTCTTTGTCGCCTAAAATTGTCACTGAAACTTCTGGGAGAGGCAGAGAGAGAGAGAGAGAGAGAGAGAGAGAGAGAGAGAGAGAGAGAGAGAGAGAGAGATTGTGCTAGGGGTGCTGCCCTCCTTCCAAGGCCCCAGACACTTGTGCTCCTCTCCGGAATCGAATCATCATCATCTTAATCATCATCATAATCATCATCTCTACGCCCACTGCAGGGAAAAGGCTTCTCCAATGGATCTCCAATTGTCCCGGTCCTGTGCTAACTGCCACCAATTTATTCCCACAAACTTCTTGATCACATTTGCCCATCTAACCTTTCGCCGCCCCCTGCCACGCTTGCCTTCTCTAGGGATCCACTCTGTTAGCCTTAACGACTAACGGTTATCTCGCCTTTGCATTACATGTGCTGCCCACGTCCCTTTCTTCTTCTTAATTTCTATTAATATGCGAATAATTAAGTCCTTTTGAATGCCAGAGTCGGAGCTGGCCTGAGATGCCACCCACAGCGCGACTGCCGACTGCTGTTCTGAAACCTTCACGCTTCTTTTGATAGATTGATTGATTTGATTGATTTGATTGATTGATTGTGGGGTTTAACGCGCCGACGCAACGCAGGCGATGAGGCGCGCCGTAGTGGAGGGCTCCGGATTAATTTTGACCACCTGGGGATCTTTATCGTGCGCCGAAATCTCGTACACACGGGCGTTTTTGCTTTTCGCCTCCATCAGAAAAGCGGCCGCCGCGGCCGGGAATCGAACCCGCGACCTTGTGCTCAGCAGCGCAACGCCTTAGCCACTGAGCCACCGCGGCGGGTTTCTTTTGATAGAAGTGCAACGTCAAAGTTGCACCACCTTAAATCAACGTGAAGGTAGCCCAAACTCTCGCCGCGTCGTTTCTCAGTGGCTAAAAGCGTAGCGCTTGTGAGCCCGATGTAACGGGTTCGAATCCTGCGGTAGCGCTTGAGTGCTTTTTTCAAGCGACAGAAATAAACAAAATTAGAAGAAGCGTCGCCGTGTATGTTTTTCTTTTGTATCCCGTTAAAACACACTGGGAGAGATAAACAATTTACCAGTCCTTCAAGGCGCGCTTCCCGGAAACTCACGACATAAGACAGTTTTCGCATATCGTTACCTTCTTTGCGTTACCGTTTACCGTGTTACCGGAAACCGGAGTTTCCGTTTACCGCTCGAAACAGTAGGACACGTTTTAGCGCACCGCTTGCGGTTTGCGTACTCCGGCCGCCGTGGCGCATGTAGCGACACCTGATGAATTGGACTAAAAGCAAATCACGCATAATTGCGTTGTTCATATTTATTTGCTTTCGTTTAAAGTAGCTCGAATATTTTACTTTTCGGTTGCAGCCTTCACAATAACGGTAGTTGCTTTGAGAAAACTGTAGCCATCACCTGTAGAGCTTTAATAAGAAACGCGTGGGTGGCGCCATCTACTGAGTAGAGTTAGAATCAAGGGGAAATAGAATTTGCCCCGCGTTAAATATTTAGACAAGAAATTAGTAAAATATGTTGTAGTAATTACTCAATAACCTACACTACCTTTCCTGGAACAATCTTGATGGCCTAAGAGCACTTTCCGAGCTCAGAAACTTATCTGAGCTATTCGAGGCGGGCAAGGTGAGTAGGGGCGGCCAGTTTGCTCTCATATCTGAGAAAAATGGTTGGTTTTTGTTCTCCTGAGCACTATGTAACAATAAAAACGTAATAAACAGCGTCAAGTAAGGTTACGTTAATCGGCTGTACCAAGCATAAAGCCCCGAGCGCACTGCATTTGTTGTAGTCAATAAGCGAGGGTACACTTCGTCTGCTCAGGAAGCTCGCTGGCGACGGTAAAGCCAGTGCCGGTAAGTTACCGTTCGCGGTAACTCTCGCGCATGCGCAGTCGACTCCTGCAAACACGCTAAACGGTAACGTAAACACAGTAACGTAAACACGGTAACGTTATGCTAAAACACTCTATAATCTGAGACATGGTGTCGCTTGTCTGTTCATTCGGGAGAACATTAACATTCTAATAGTTTAGTGTGCGAGTATACAAACCGTCCGGATAAGTGCCGGTGTCCTTTTTTTTTTTTTTTCTTCTCCGTGCCAGTGCCGCCACAAAACCCGAAACTCGTTGCTGGCAGCCTTTCCTAGGCCGCGCGTGGCCAGCTACCCACTTCCTAGAATTCTGTCTCGCTCTTGGCGGCCAGCCTTTCTCGGCCCGCAGACGACCGAAGCGTCTTCTCCGAAGACAGCACATGTGCGAAGACAACCCGGGTTCTTCCAGGCGGGCCAATAGCTTCGGGACGGCCGCATGCCTCGCCGGTGTCCGTCTTTTGAGTCGGCGAGCAGCCGCGTCTCGATTTCACTCCCGGGGACCGGCCTTGCCTGCTTTCTTCCTCACAACATCCCCTCCTCCTCCTCGCGCTTTTTCTCGAGTCATACCCACTTTCTCCGCGACTTTGCGTTTCATTGTTATGTTTGCTTTACTCGCTGTCTGCGTCTGGCGCGTAAAATTTACTGTCCCTGGGCTAAAAGACCCTCGCCTCCCCTCTGCCCACCACCCAAAGGCCACCGACTCGGCATTTCCAGCTTCCGGGTTCGAACACTGAAAAGACCACGACAACTTTCGCGGCTCCCACGTCTGAACGTTCCCTTAGCCTCCGACCGTCCAAACTTTTAAACTTCGCGCCCCTGCCTTCGTCACCACCATTCCTTCCCTGGACGCGCGTATTCCGAACGCGTCTTCGTTTCTTCGTCTTTCGACTCGGAACGTTTCCCCGCAAATCTTTCCGCAGGGCTGGGGGGGGAAGGGGGAAGGGGGCCGGCAAAAAGGAGAGGCAATTTATAGGAAAACGAGGTAACGGACGCGCTGTCTGCCTCCTCCTTTTTTTCGTGGAACCGCGAAGCGGTGGCGGAGACGAGGGAAGGATCCCTTTCGGCGGGGGAAACGGTCGGTTGTTTACGGGCGGGCCAGTTACCGCGAACCACGCAACACTTGTTACGTAAATCGCTCTGCCTGTCCGAGGGAAGGGTGTCGGTTACTGTTAAGGCGCTTGTTTTCCCGCCCGACTTTCTTTTTCGCGGTGCCGCCATTGCGCCAGGAGACTTCTGACCTGCGTATACATTGCTTAGCCCGTTTCTAGTCGAGCGACTTTCACTTTTTTTCCCGTTGAACGCAGTGTAAGTGAACATCGTGTCAGTTCCACGCACGTGGATTGCAAATTTTACCAATCGGAACCAGGAAAATGAAGTAAACACTCGGTATAACTAATTCCTCGCTAAAGGAAATCGGCTTCGTAACAAGATATACTTCGCTGAAGCAGGTACAATGCGGGAAGTGCACGAAAGCCCATGATATTTTTCGACTAAAGCAAGTTAGCTAAGCGAGCGTTTGCTGTATGTAACGAGTACGCTTTGCACGCCGTTGATGTTATCTAAACAAAGTAAAGTATGCGCGTTTAGCTAGACCCCCGCAAGCCGCCATTTCGCGGATTTACCTAGGCTGAATGGACAAGTATTGACATCACGTAACAGTTGTTTCGAACGGCTCATAAAAGCAGTGGTGCGGAGAGAAAAAAAGGTATATTTCGCAATTGGGTGCGCTGCGTTCATGGCGTGAAAACAAGAACCTTGTCAGCATCAAAAGGTACCGTACTTTCTAAAAATTAAAGAAAAAAGAAACTGCAAAGTATACGCTTCAAAGTGCCAAAGCCGCGGGAAAGCAGATCGCACGTGTTGGCGACGAAACTAGCGCGAATACACTATAGTAAACGAACCCACAGTAACACGAAAATCAACAACAACAACAACAACAACAACAACAACAACAACAACAACAACAACAACAACAACAACAACAACAAAAAGTCAAAGTACTGCACTGCAAACCATTCCGTTCCGAGAAGACGCCGCAGGAAGGACGTGTGCGGCGGCCACTCTTTGCAGCACGGTCGTTTCGTCCCATTTCTCTGTTATTTCTTCAACCGGCCCGAAGAGACGGTCGCAGACCACTGGCTTTAGCACCGAGGGTTTACTGACCCCTCAGCGGGGGACCGAGGAAGGACGAAGAAGCGAGGGCCCAATTTCGAGAAGCGCGGGACGGTTCCGGAAACCAGTCAAAAGAGAAAGGCGATACTGTACGCGGCGGCGTTTTACCTAACGGAAGACCACGCGGACAGGCCTCCTCTAACTACGATGCGAACAGCTCAAAGAGAAACGCAAGGGCAAAAGAGGAAAAGGGCGGCGGACTCGGCGAAAGTGAAACGGGACCGTCCTTCTAGAAAAAAAGAAAAACGAGTACAACACAGAAGGGGGCGCGGGGAGGTTGGGGCGCTGTAGCGGTATCCATGTAACAAGACGAAAGGGAAGAGGGGGAGGGGGAGGCGAGAGTCTTGAGACGGCCAGGTTTAGAAAGAGAGAAAGAGGCATGGCAGCAGGGGTCCACAAAATAGAGAGCACAGCTTCCGAAACTACCCGGGCCTCTGGAAATCTTCCTGCCCTCCCCAACATCTCCTACCCTCCAGCCCTCTACAAGTCGGCTTTGGAGGATAGCCGCCGGTCCATCCACTCGTCCTACTAAGACTGCCTCACGCCCTTCTCTTTTCCAACCGCTTACTTTTGCCTTCAATTCCCTTCGCAAACGTGTCAGTGGCGCCGTAGGACCTTCCTAACCCGGACGATACTTCTTAGCGATCTTCTCTTGCCCGCTTATATCGAAATCGAAGTGGGAGCATCTTCCACGCTGTCACCGTCAGAATGGAAATGAAAACATGCCAAAACGCAAAAGAGTGACGGGAAAAGAGAACAGCTTTGGAGTATCAGAATAGGCACGGCCACGTTACTGTCTGCCATCGATGCAGTTTCGATGTCGTTAATGCCCAGCGTTTTGGGACCCGGTATTACTACCGCTACTAATAAGTGAGAATTCCATGGGTTCCCTGAAAAGTTTTCTTTCGTAGTCAGGATTGCAGAAAAAAGTGTCGCTTTTTGTGCAGTATCCTCTATATGAGGTGAAAGTGGTCCTACCAGGTTCTGAAGAAATAGCGTTGTTTAGGGGCAGCCGAACGGACATCAAATTTTCACGAACAATGAGGCGGAATTCACAAAAACTCCTGCGATGTTTCTTTTTTTTTTTTTTGAGGAAGTTAACTAAATTTATGCTGGACGCAAAACATTCCGCTTGTTCCTCCCCTTCTGAAAAAGACCAGACACTACCACTGGGAGTCGAACTCGCAATCTCCTGCAACAAGTCAGAGCTACTGCGCCACCTCGCCAAGATTTAGAACATTTACGCTTTGATGACCGCCTTCAGCCCACACCTGTACATGCATTTAAGATACAGAATAAGGCTACCTAGAATAGAATCACAAAGCAGGATAGCAGATAAGCCCGAACCTGTAAACGCGAGAACATGCAAACGAAGTGTCATTACTTAGTTCCACTGTAATCAGGACATGCCACAATATGGCCGCGGTTCGTTGGAATGCACAGCAGTGCAAGTAATTAGAAGCATACAGCACTGTTACTCCTCATTATTCTTGCTAATGCAGTTGACCGCGCAGGCTTTCGCGAAGGCTCGTCGACGTTGGACAGCACTCCTCCTTCAGCTGAAGTTCGCGCTAAGCAGCGAGGAAATCCCATCCTCCTCGTCTATCCAACGTCCGCCCGTGCCTGATACGGCTCGGATGAGACCATGAGAACGGCGCTGCGCACGGGTCCGCTCGGCCACGCGTGCACAAATATGTACATAAATGGCTCGGGTGAGATGTAGCGGGTACCAAGAATAAGGAGGAGGGGGCTGGTGCGCCCCGGCGGCGGCGTGTTTGGGTCGCGTTGTTGCGTCCGCGTAAAGCGAGGGGGCCCCCTGAGCTTTTCCAGATGCGTCGGCACGGCTGCTCGGGGCGCGAGGCCAGCGGTCGCTGCGGCAGCGGCGGTGGTGCTGGTGCCACCAAGGCATCCCCCTCGCGCCGACGCTCTTTATTTTGCCTCGCGCTCGGCCGCGGAGTTCTCACTCCTCGGGCGGACGTCGACCATCTCTGGCCGTTGCCTCGGACTCTTCTCCGAGAGGGAGGGGGAGACGTAAGAGGGGAGGATTTATTTGTCTGGCAGCGGTGGCAGCCCCTTCCTCCCCCCTCGAAGGATAGTGCTGGCATGTGGTCATGTGTGCCGAGGAACCGCTGGTCTCCTTCGGCTTGCGGGGCTGCCCTGTGGGGGTGGCCGTGTATCATTTCGCTGTGTCTGGGTTTTACACGGGGGGGGGGGGGGGAGTACGAGCGATTCTTTAGACAAGAATACGCAGACTGCATTAAGACTATGACGGAGGCCACTTGGATTTTGTAGATCGAGAATCACATCATTGACACGTCAAGGTGAAATAACTTTTCTTTTTTTTTTTTTTTTTTTAAGGCCGACCTCCATGCAGCGAAGTTTCTCGGCGAACTTGGCGCGGCGGACGCCGTGGTTTGACGCGCCGCTCAGTTTTCGTCCACCCCAACCTCCATGCAACGTGACCCGGCGAACGCCGCCGATGGAAGACAGGACAGGAAGTACAACGAAGTACGAGGCTGTGATTGGCTGCGGCCTCAAAATGCAGTTTGCCGCTTCCGGTCGCGTTCGCCGCCGCGCGTTCGACATCTAGCTCGCGTAGATCGCCGACGAACAGCCGTATTTTCGACGCCGGCGGCGGAGCGGCCGCCGCCGGGCGACGTTCGCCGACTTTTCGCCTACATTTCGCTGCATGGAGGTCGGCCTTAACGCGATAGCGTTTACCGCCCACGTTTACGCGAGGTCCGTCCGCACGTAACCGTGCGGCCTCTTCACACTGCATTTTCCCAGCTACTGCAATGCTCCGCAAACTGAGTGGTGCTGACGAAAAATTCCGCACCCACCATCCGGATTACATTTCACAACAAGCTTGAAAAAACAAGGAAAGTATATCAAGAAAATGCTCTTCTGCACTTCTTCATCATCATCATCATCATCATCACCAGCCTATCTACGCCCACTGCAGGGCAAAGGCCTCTCCCATTATTCTCCAATTACCTCGGTCCTGTGCCAACTGTGACCAATTTATCCCCGGAAACTTCTTAATCTCATCTGCCCATCTAACTTTCTGCCGCCCCCTGCAACGCTTGCCTTCTCTAGGGATCCACTCTGTTACCCTTAATGACCAGCGGTTATCTTTCCTTCGCATTACATGTCCTGCCCACGTCCATTTCTTCTTCTTCTTAATTTCTACTAATATGTCTTTAACACCAGTTCGCTCCCTGACCCACTCCGCTCTCTTCTTGTCCCTTAATGTTACACCTATCATTTTCCGCTCCATTGCCCGCTGAGTCGTTCTCAATTTAAGTTGAACCCTCTTAGTGAGCCTCCAAGTTTCTGCCCCGTAGGTGAGTACCGGTAAGATGCAGCTGTCATACACTTTCTTCTTCAGCGACAATGGTAGGCTGCTATTCATTATCTGAGAATGTCTGCCATATGCACCCCACCCCATTCTGATCCTTCTAATTATCTCTGCCTCATGGTTGGGATCTGGGGTCACAACTTGGCCTAAGTAGATATATTCGCTTACCACTTCCACTGTCTCGCCACCTTCTGCACTTCACGAGTTCCTGAACCGCGCCTGTTCCTTGATGTTCTTGTTTCGACTCGCCTGCATTCACACAACATATGCGGACGGTCCGTGAACATCAAACATAAAGCAAACGGTGCATGCACTGTGATTTCATTGCCCACCCAGCATTTAGACGCACCGACATCAGTTCACTTGGACACCCCTAATTTCGCCCGTCCCGAAATATATAACCTGACGCGGTGCAAGCGCCCGCGTTATTCGCGTCTCCCAAAGCTGTAGCACCAGTAGACAGCCCACTTCAAACTTTCAAAGTTTATTTCAGAAAATGCAATAATGTGCGATCACACAATGTAAGTATACAAGAGGAAGGCCCAAGCTAAGAAACCGCGGGCGGGACCAACTTGTCGGTCCAACGAGCCCATGCTAATCGCTTGTCCGCTGCCAAGACCTTCCAATTTTGCGTACACCCTCTCTCCCTCCAACCAAGGCCTGTGAACTCTTCGCTCCAGACGCCACCTGGCTAACTCTTCGGCCTTGCCCGAAAACTTCGGCACTGTACCGTAAAGCGGGCTGGTCGCAGCGGCTTCGCGACGTCTCGCTTCCCGAGATCTACTCGCTGACGATCCGGTCATCGCCTTGGGCCCCTCTCTATCTCTATCCCTCTCTTCTTCGCAGTCTGGAAGGCGAATTCGATTTTATAGGCGGATGAGACACTGTCCAGAAGTGGTCTTTCTTTCTGAGCGCAATGGAAGCGGTGCCGATGAGTGGCATTGGGGTAGAGGAGGTGAGCAGGGAGGGGGAGGAGAGGGAGAGGGAGAGGGAGCTGGCGTCCAGCACTGCAGGGCGTAACAGGCCGAGTGCGATGTGAAGAACACGTAAGGGCGCAGTGTCGACAACAGGATCAAGGCGAAGAGGAGAGGACGAGCTGAGAAGCGGGAGCCGGGAACCCGCGAGGGAGGAGAAGAAAAAGAAAAGAACTCCGTTCGGCAAAAGCACGAAGATCCAACGGAGGCTGCAACGAGAGGTCAAAGGTCGCCGGCAGATCCTTTGCAGCGCCATCCACAACCCCCGCGGCCGGCAAGCAGTCCAAACGAGCCGACTTGGCCAGACACGCAGCATGGTATGTGAGAACAAAAAAAGAAAAGAAAAGCGCCAAGACAGCGACTGTAGTGCCCCGAATACTCGTAGCACCCCTCCCTTTCTCCTTCCCTTTATCTCTCTCTTTTTAATTCTCTCTCCAGCCATCCCTCCCTCTCTTTCTCCCCCTCTCCCTCTTTTTATCTCCCTCTCCCTCTCTGTTTTTGGAAAAAAATTCTAAAAGTAACTCGCTGCGCGCGGCCGCTTTCAGTCCGCATGTCACTCCACGTCTTTCGGCCCTGGTATATTTTCCCTTAAGGATTTTTCTAATGCGTAAACTTGTCTCTGTAGACTCAGCGAGGAAAGCCGTCTGCCCGACTGTTGCGCTTGATGTGCCAGGCTTCCGTCGCATCAGAAATTGCTGTTAATGAGATGACCCAGGGCCTAGATAAATGGATACTTGACCGCTTATATTGTTTCGAAAGGATGTCTTCCCATAAATGCATGCCTGTATACTGGAGTAGCTCACTTTAAAGGCGGCTGGGTGCATGGCGTTTTATGGGGATACAAGTTATTTCAATGAGGCATTTATCCGAAGGTCCTAGGGCTTTCACGCTTCGATATCAGACTGCGCTTATTCGTTGCCTGGAAAAAGCCACCGCAGTAATTTACCCCACCCCAGTCACCCAGTAATGTGAGTAGCAGTGAAGCCAACATTAAAGTGACCCGGTGTATAGCAGAGTGGTGCATGCGTATGCATTATCCGATGAGTCACGCTTGAGTGCTCTCGTTTTATTTATAAATTTACGGCGTAATGCGATGAAGAGAGACCGGAAAGGTGGAGCACAGTCCAAGAATGAGTGTGCCAGGCATGCCAATACGAAAAAAAAAAAAAAAAACGGGTCTTATATTAACGCCGGTATTTTTGGGACTGAGTAATCAACGCAAGAAACATGGACCAAATAAATGTGCAGGTATCCTTAACCTGCGGTGATAAATCGCGCAGGTATTTTTTCGATCCGATGAAAGAAAATATGCAGAGTTTACAAGGGGAATGTTAATCATTTGTGTCAGCACGTAACAAGAACACCATGAATTAAACAAAAAAGAAACAGAAAAAGATAGCATAAGGAAACAAGAACGCACACAGCAAAACACCAGTGATAACCCATTCACATACTGTAGAGAACTTTCAATGTGTGGA
Organism: Haemaphysalis longicornis; assembly: GCF_048455015.1. Taxonomy (NCBI): domain Eukaryota; kingdom Metazoa; phylum Arthropoda; class Arachnida; order Ixodida; family Ixodidae; genus Haemaphysalis; species Haemaphysalis longicornis. Next base: position 50,783,815 of record NW_027526445.1, read on the forward strand.
TTTGTGAGCCACTGTGATAAATGACAACGCCTGGGGCTGTTGTTTCCGCTGGTTTACTGTCAATAAAGTAGTAGTACTACTAGTAGTAGTAGTAGTAGAAGTAGTAGTAGTAGTAGTAGTAGTAGTAGTAGTAGTAGTAGTAGTAGTAGTAGTAGTAGTAGTAGTAGTAGCCCTTTTAATATGGAGCACGAGGACCCGTGCGTTAAAGAGGAACTGGGTGATTAGGAACTGCAGTGACGATAAATACAGACAAAATAATATAAGCTGCTACTGAGAAAGTTCTTCACGGGAACCGTCAAGTGGTCTTTTTTTCAAGCACGGTTCGGTCTTGAAGGAAAACAGTTTTCGGCAGTCAAATTGTTTCAGCTCCTTTCTACCGATACGTCCTATGTTGAAAGCCGCTTTTCTTCGCTTTTAATTAGATTGAATATGATTGGAAAACGTTTGTTGAATATAAAAGTGAGGTGGCTTCCTTAATCCGTATAGCCGCAAGCCAGCGCCGCAAGCCAGCGCCGCAACCTTGGCGCGAGCTAGCGATGAGGTGTTCTTGGTCCTCGCACCGTGAGCTGGCCACCTAGTAGTAAATATTTTGTTTTTAGGTCGTCCTGAGTATATGTTCGTCAGCATAACTTGCCATGAAATTGGAATTGTACTAATCTGACACAATGAAACAGTCGCGCTCCGTGCAAGAAAGGGCAGGGGAGGCTGACGCAAGCAGTGAATGTTACCAAATAAATTATCAGGAACGCAATATTATTCATTTTCCGACCATTGATTGATTGATTGATTGATTGATTGATTGATTGATTGATTGATTGATTTAACGCGCCGACGCAGCTCAAGCGATGAGGCGCGCCGTAGTGGAGGGCTCTGGATTAATTTTGACCACCTGGGGATCTTTAATATGCGCCGAAATCACATTTTCCGACCCTTCCATTCCCGACATTTCCGCCCTTAACGTTTACAACGCTTGAATTCGCATCGCCATTTTAAACGTGGAACGCGTGAAATACGAAGAGCCTTTTTAGACTTTTCTGTTAAAACTGCCCGTACGTGACAAAGCCCTCTGGGTTCTTCAAAGAAAAAAAAGCGCAAAAAAAAAAACCCGAAAGAGAAGAGTTTTTTTAGGAAGATGCCAGGTATCTTCACGGTCAGAGATCGTCCTGAATGAAGTTAGCGAGGCAGAACTTTCGTTTAATACAACGGGGGCGTCCAGCGAAACGGGTGGGGGATAGCGCCACCACCACGAGGCGAATCCAGATTGAGATAAGCCTTGCAAAAGGACCAGGGGCGCTTCCTCCCCCTCGGACACGAGAATTCTTCAGCAAGGAGGTCAGTAAAGGGCCCGCTGCATGACTAAAGGTCCCCTGTATCCGGAACATGGTCAGTAAGTCGGTCGGTCAGCCGCCAAGGACGACGACGCCTCGTATACCACACCATCTCGCTACCGCCAAGGAGCACGCGCTGCGGGATAAGATATATGGTTACGCACTGCCTGCTTCACGCGATTTTCGAATCGGACAACCGAGCGCCGTCTCGGTCATATACACCCCGCGTGTCCCTCGACAAAGGCTGGGAAGGAATTTGAGGTAAGAAAAAAAAACCGGCGGTACCGGCTCTTATGTCATTTTAAACGGTGCCCGAACGTAGCCGTGCGCATTAGGGTCGGTCACGCAGGGTCCAATGTATCAGATATCCTCCATTTAGTAGGCAGATTTTAAGCACGAACACGTATCCTTAGATTTCTTTCTTCTTATTCTTGTTTTTAAGTATACCGTATACGGGAAGCAAAGCAGAAGTGGTTTGACTGTTTTCCGAATAAATACGCGCTGTTTTACGAGGTTAGCAAAGAAAACGAAGACAAACTCTCCTCCAAGTTGGTGACCCCACCCAGTGACTTTCGGCTTACGCCTCCGATGTCGTGGGCGACTGTATTCTCCCCCACCTTTTCGGGTATACGTGGTAATTATGAAAGCCTCAGTACGCTTAGGGTGCACCGGTAGCCAGTGAAGGTCGTGGGTTAAGCCCCGGAATCAGATAAGTAAGTCCATAACCAGCCAGCAGCCTGCTAGGAATATATCACTTTCTTTTAGGAATAATCGCTGGTCGAGAATTTTAGCAGCGCGATGACAGGTATATGATAAGGACATACACACACACATGTTAATCCTGCCGTTACTGAGGGGGACAGGGACACGGCATTTGCTTTGTCAAGGAGCGGGATTGTCCTGCGTTCCCGCTCCAGATTCCTTGTCCGCGTCACTGAGGAGCAGGACGACAGCCGCACGCCCCTTATCTTCAACGTGATTCTTATCTCTGTTACATTCCACAACAGGGAAACAAAACAGTATTTTGCTATAAAAAAAGACGCCGTTATCGCACTCCTTCCATAACAACCACGTTATTTGCACAACAAGACCAAAACAATATTTTGCCATCAAAAAGGACGCCGTTATCGCGCTCCTTCCGTAACGACCGCGTTGTTGTGAAATGGTTTATTGTTCAGCAGCGATTTAGATCTAGCACTTCACTGTCCACCAAGTTCGCGCATCACAGTTCCCGCAGCACCAACAACCCAGTCCCGTTGGTCCCGTCGACCCGCACACAGCACCCGTCTACACCACCATCGCACTCCGCCATACTCAGTTGATGTCCCTGCCGCTCCGATCTCCGGTGGGCTCCCTCCGCTTGATCGCGATGCCGCTGCTGATCTGCCGATGGGCTCCCGCCCCCTCACAATTCTCCCCCCCCTTAATCCGTGCATGAGGGCTTCCACGGGGGGTGGTACGTGGCAAGTTGGTCTGCGTTTGCCAACCCTTTCTGTTTCCCTGTGAGGGGATCTTTGAGGGCATACGTGTTTTGCCCTACACGGGCAGTCACCACGAAGGGGCCTAGCCGTCTGGGTGCAAGCTTTGCGGTGAAGCCTGTCCGTGCATTGCTCAAAGGGTGAGCAGTGCGAAGCACGAGGTCTCCTGCCCTGAAGGCAAACGGTCTACGTGTCCTGTTGTACTGTCGCTGCTGGAGCTCCCTAGCGTGGTCTTGATGCTGTTTGGCCATTTCAAGAGCATCTTGTAGGTAGATCTCCAGCTCCGCTGCCAGTGCATGAGAAGCGGATGGCGAGGTGTGCTCACTGCTCAGCTGCTGGCGCTCAGCCCAAGGTGTTCGCAGCTCCCGTCCATAGCAGAGGAATGCAGGAGTGAAGCCTGTGACCACGCTCTCTGTGGTGCGCATAGCAAAAGCTACTTCTGGCAGTCTCTTGTCCCAGTCTCGGTGAGATGCACAGTAGTTGACGATGGATTGCTTGACCGTGGCATTGTGCCGCTCCACTGGCTGGCCTGCTGGTCTGTAGGGCACAGTGTGTCTCTCGCCAATGCCCCAATGCTTGAGGACTCCTTTCCAGAGTTTGCTGACAAATGGCTTGCCGTTGTCGCTGGAGATGGCACTGGGTGTACCATGACGACAGAAAACTTCGACCATTTTGTCAATGATAGCCTTGGAGGTTGGTGCTCGGAGAGGGAATAGCTCGACAAATTTTGTGAATGTGTCGAGCACAACCAAGATGTACTTGTGCTGCCGAGGCGTTGAAGGCAGTGGCCCAATGAGGTCCACGCTGAGTTGCTGCATGGGTTGTGTCGCCCAAGTGCTGTCCATGAGGCCCTTTGGCTTCTGTCGGTCGGGCTTGAACCTCTGACACTGCTGGCAGGCTCTGACATAGCGAGATGTGTCCGAGCGGAGGCCTAACCACATAAAACGGCTCCGGATCCGCCTCAGGGTTTTGAACAACCCTGGATGGGCGCTAAGTGGGTGGTCATGTTCCATTTGGAGAACTAGGGCCCTCAAGTGTTGTGGCAGCCAGACAACCCGCTTCAGACCTGCTGTGTAGTAGAGAAGTCCCTCCGGTGATACAGAGCTGTCCTGAGCTAAATCTCGGATGCGTTTCGCCTCCTTGGTGTCATCAGGCAAGCACCCCGTCTGAAGATACACTAGCAAGAGCTGCAGCAATGGGTCTTTCTGCTGTTCTGCCACAAGTTTGTCCGGCTCGGAAAGCACAGAGGTGTCAGTCGAGCTTACCAGGGCAGCCTCTTCCAAGATGATGGTCGGCGGTGGCTCTGGTGTTTCAATGGGGAACCAGTCCTCGGCTATGCCAGGCGGCGTTGGGTCAGGAGAGCCGGTCGGGACCCGGCTCAGCGCGTCGGCCGGTATGTTGGCACGGCCTCTACGGTGCCTGATCACGCAATTAAGACCCTGTAGTCTCAGGACCCACCTCCGTACTCTGCATGATGTTTGCTCCGTGCTGAACATCCATGCCAAGGATGCATGGTCGCAGTGAACCTCAAAGGAGGAGAACTCTATGTAAGGCCGGAATTTATCAACTGCCCACACCACGGCCAAACATTCCCACTCCTGAACAGTGTAGTTCCTCTCTGCCGTGGTGAGAGTCCTGCTAATGAAGGACACTGGTCTGAGTTGGCCATTCACCTCCTGCAGCAAGACTGCTGCGATTCCTGTGCCGCTGGCATCAGTCTCAATGATGAAAGGCCGGTTCAGATCTGGCAGGGCTACAACAACATCACTGGCCAGCGTTTCCCTCAACTCCTGAAAGGACTGCACTTGTGAATGCCCCCAGCTCCAGCGCGTACCTTTTTTGAGGAGCGTTGTGAGAGGCCTTGCTTTGTCTGAGAAGTGGGGTATGAAGTTCCTGTAGTAACCCACTAGTCCTAGGAACCTCTGGAGTTCCTTGACTGTTTTGGGCTCTGGGAAGTCTGAAACAGCCTGTACTTTGTCTGGATCTGGACGGCAGTTCCCAGGAGAAATAACGTGACCCAGGAACTTCAGTGACTGCTTACAGAGGGACACCTTAGCTGGATTGATCGTAAGATTTGCTGCTTCAATCCTGCGTAGCACCTCTGAGATGTGCTCGAGGTGCTCTGCAAATGTGTTGGAGTAGACCAGTACATCATCCAGGAATGCCATACAATAGTGGTGCTTAATGCCCTCCAAGACCTTGTCCATTAAGGCCTGAAATGTTGCTGGACCACCTGCAACGCCAAAAGGCATCCTTTTAAACTGGAACATGCCCTTGTGGCATATAAAAGCAGTCTTAGGCCAATCTTCAAGAGCAATGGGAACCTGAAAGAATCCCTGGGACAGGTCCAGGCTCGTGAACCACTTGGCTTGACCTAGCTGTGCGAGCACCCAGTCAGTACGGGGCATAGGGTGCACGGGCACTTTGGTTCTTGCATTTAGTGCCCTGTAGTCAACAGCCACCCTGTAGCCACCTGTTTTCTTGCCCACCAGAACAGGCGCGCTAGCCCACGGCCCCGTGCATGGTTCGATGAGATCTTGGCTCAACAATTCATCCACACCCTGATCAAGAATCTCTCTTTTGCGGCCATTGGCAGGGCGTAGCTTGCAGCGTACGGGGGAATGTGACCCAGTGTCGATGTTGTGCACCATTAGTGTTGTACAACCTGGTTGTGCAGTGAACAGATGCCCAAAATCATGTAGGAGCTTCTGCAGTTGTGCCTCATCTGCCACGTCACCATCAGCTCACTGTGGGACTCTTGCAGTTCAGTATCCTCTGGCTGTGTGGCAAACAGTACCGCGAATGGTTCTGTCAGGTCTAGGTCGTCTTCACGATCCATTTCACTGCTGCGGCCCCGCGAAGTGACCACGGGCATGGGCTCTGTAGCAATTTGTCGGGCCTGTGGTGGTTTGTCAAACTTTACAACTGGCTGTGGGTCAATGCCCAGGGTCCAGCCCCCTAAGCCCATGTGCAAGGAAATGTTGGCAACTGCCAGAAAGTCTCGTCCAAGCACAACGTCGTGGCATAACTCTGGCATGAACAGAAAATGCTGTTTCCTCGAACCGCCTTCCCACTTAATGCGGCACCGCACTGCTTGAGCCGTCTCCGACCATCCTTTTGCCAGGCGAAGCGTGCGCTTTTCCTCCCTGATGGTAGCCCCCGATAGCTTGGCAGCACTTAAGGCCCGCGCATTCATCAGGCTGACACTAGCCCCTGTGTCTAGCAGCGCATAAAAGGCAGTTTGCCCAACCAGAATCTCCAGCAACGGTTCTCTGCCCCCAGCTGTCGCCAGTACTTGGAGGGACGATGCGTAGCTGCTTGCCGGAGGGGCAGCTACGCCTGCCCGTTTCCCGGGCAATCCGCTTGCCTGTGGCCTGGGCGGTTGCAGCTGAAGCACCGCGAACGAGTCGCACAGGCCCGGGCCATGTGGCCCCATCCGCCACACCGGTGGCATTTCACCTCGCCTGCTCCTGGGTTGCCTCGGGGTGGAGGTCCTGGTTGCCTAGGAGGTGTGCCGCCGTGGTAGTAGCCCTGTGGCCCCGGCGGGGCCAGGCGACGCGGTCTTCCTCCGGGTGCCTGCTGTGGTGGGAGGCTTTGCAGTCCGCTGGCTGTTGGCAGCGAAAGATGCGGCTCCGGTGTCTGACCAGAGGCCATCACTGCAGTCGGCTGGAGCGACCACATGTACGGCGTCGAGACATTTGGCATGGCCGCCACGTTAGTGCAGGGCGCACAGCCAGCAAACGCAAGGTCAGCGGCTGCCTGCGTGCTTCTTGGCGGCGGCGGTGCATAGCGGAGGCGATGCCACGCCCGTTCCATGATGGGCCCTGCCGCCGCAGCCATGTCCTTCAGACTAGCGAAAGTCATCCCCGCTGTCAAATCCTGGAATGTAGGGTGCATTTGTCGGCGGACCCTCTCCACCTTGTCCGCTTCCGGGACGGCTTCGCCGATGCGGTCATAGTATTCCGCGATCACGTGGATGAAACGCTTTAAATTTTCGGAAGGGTGCTGCGTTCGCTGGTCGAGCTCAGCCTTTAGTTTGGACTTGTAGTCCACACCCGCGAACTCGGCCTCGAACGCCGCCGTGAACGCGCTCCATTCCGAGAATCCCCCAACAAAGCGCCACCATTGTTTGGCCGTGCCGTCCAACGCCGCTGGCAGCAGCTGCACCCGGCTCTCCGTGGGGATGCCGCACACGTCGCAGTATTCTTTGTAGCGCTCAAGGAATTCTCTTGGCGACTGTCCGTCCTCATAGCCAACGAATCTGGGGAGTGCGATGGGAGCACCTTTGAGGTTCAGAGAGTCGTGGCCAGCGTGGCTGAGAGGCCTAGCTGGCGCAGGCACTCCTGTGATGGTGGCGGTGGCATCGTCCGCTGACGGGGCCGCGAGTAGCAAGTTGCGAATTTGCGCGGCAAGGCGCTCCAGTTCTATCGGTGTGCCCGACGTGCTGTCCCTTAGCTGCTGTAGTAATTCGGGTGGAATTAACGGCGCTGGTGGCGTTGCTTCCGAGCCGTCGATGTTATTCATGGTGGCCGGCGACCGGACGAGCCCCCACTTGTTGTGAAATGGTTTATTGTTCAGCAGCGATTTAGATCTAGCACTTCACTGTCCACCAAGTTCGCGCATCACAGTTCCCGCAGCACCAACAACCCAGTCCCGTTGGTCCCGTCGACCCGCACACAGCACCCGTCTACACCACCATCGCACTCCGCCATACTCAGTTGATGTCCCTGCCGCTCCGATCTCCGGTGGGCTCCCTCCGCTTGATCGCGATGCCGCTGCTGATCTGCCGATGGGCTCCCGCCCCCTCACAGCGTTATTTGCACAACAAGACGAAAACAGTATTGTCGCGAAGAGGAGATCCCTTGATGTTTTCTGGTTGTTTTTTATTTTAGTTCTGTGCGGCCGCCGGGGCTCTTCCTCCCAAGTGTGTGTGTAAAAGCGCTTCGGACGCGGCTCGGCCACCGAGGCCCAGCTTTTCTAAGAAACGCAGAGCGGGTGTGTGTTGGCCCGTCGGCCGACCCGGGAGACGACGGCTGTTGGGGGAAGCGAACCCTCGCCTCGTCTTGTATTACCGCGCGCACTGGCGTCTCCGACCCCCGTTGCGCGCCTACGCGGGCCGCCGTGTTCTTACGACGACCTTCCTGTTTCTTCTCCTGTTTACTTTAGTGTGTTTTGTCTAACTACTTGCTCTACGCCCGTAATTCTCCAAGCGCGCGTTTTCGAGTCGAAACCTTGTGTCTGTGTTTTTGGTCTTTTCACTTTGGCGGGGACATGTCTGATTGGAGCTAAGAAGCGTCTTTCTGATTGGCTGCGGGTGTGCCTTAGCCTTTTCCCACCCGGTCCGCACACGCTAGGATGCGCTTTTTCCCCCAATGCGTCCCCCCAAAGCAAATATAACGCGGCCCCTCTGGGGATTGAGAAGCGAGCAACACCAGGAGAGCCGCACTCTGCCGCTCGTCGTCGTGCCCTCCCGCCGGGAGCCATTCGCCCGCCAACTATGTCCCGCTAAGTACTCTGAATCTTTGACTGTCTTTCTAATCTATGTAACAAGTGTATTCATTCTAATTCATATGTGCTAAATGTCACCAATGTCATCTGTAAAGTAAACAAGTTATCCTTTAAAACCTCTTCGACGTCTCGACTTGTCCCTTCCGATCTTCATGCTACCGTAGCGACCAATGTAACCAAAATACTACGTTACAAAAGTGGTGATAGGTGCGCGGTAGCGAAGACCCCGCTCTACCATCATGGGCTCCCCCTTCTCATCGCTCGGCTTCCTGCTGCTCATCTTCGAGTTCTTCTTCTTGACCGGGCAAGAATCTTCAGTTTTCTCGCCATCCGTCCGGTCGCCGTCATGGGCGGCAAAGGCAAGCGAAGACATCGTCAAGAGTGAGAATGACTTTCCGACTTCGCGGCCGTCACCGTGCTATCAGCGCGGGGCAAGCCGGGCCCGTCGTGCTCGGCACCCGCTCCTGCGAAGAAGAGTCCCCGGGCCAGACGCGGACCGACCTTCCCCGCGCCGGCCACTCTCCGTCGCGGCGGCGAGCTTCTCGCGCACGCAGTAAGGTGAGAGATTTTTGCCTCTCGGGGCGCCGCATGGCTGTAGGCCTGTAGGCTTTCCTTCTCCGTGCGTCCGGGGCGCCCACTGATTGGTTGTCTTTGGTTCATTTTCTTTGCCAGCACCAGCCTGCTTATGTAACTAGCCGCTGTCGGTGCTGAGGCAAACATTTATGAGCGTGCAGCAGTTTTATCGTGGGGTATGTGGGCTCTTCGCGCGGGAGTTGGACAGCTTTGTAGTCAGAATCTTAACGGCACAAGCGTTCGGCTCTCCCGGCGAAGAAGCCCCGAAGAATAAGCCCCCACGCGCCTATGAATAGGCTGATTTTTGCGCAGATCTCGCTATATTAGAGACTGCTGATATCCGTTTCCTCGGCTCCTTTCCACCGAAGTTAGGTTTTGTCTTGAAGCAAATACGGCAGCCACTTCGGGGTTGGGGGTCTGAGGGAAACGAGGAGTTGAGAAGATGTTTCCGCTGCACGACGCTACTACACCAGCAGGGGTGCCCGGGATGCCGCGGACGGGGAGAGCTAGCGGGCGTACAGTTCTGCGAATGAGTCGGGTTGGCGGAAGTTTCTCACCACTGCTGAGATTTTACTCTTTTCTTTCTTTGTAAGCATGTACGATAGCGAATATGTAGTTTTGAAGTCGCTTTTATTGTTTGTATCAGAGTATCGAGCGGTTAGGAGCGTGTGAACTGTTCTGAAGGGCTTCGTCAGGCACCAATGTTTATTTGGTATTACACTTATATGCGCGACCGGCAAGTTTTACATTTTGTAGCTGCTATGTTTCGATGGTTTGCAGTTTTCTCCTAACAAGTTTTTGGCGGTTTCTTTTTGTTGCCTTCCATTTTGGAAGGAATGTGCGGATTTACTTCAAGTGATACAAGTAAGGATGGTTACAGAAAGAGCAGAGTCGAATACAGATATGTAGTGTCGAGTGAAGTGCCCAACAGTGGCGGATGTACACATATTTCCGCGTGTGCGTGAGATATACCTTCAATAGAGTGAGCTCCTGTACATAATTTTATTTCTGTCATGTAGTGCCTTCTTATGAATTGTTTGTAATCGTTTCTGTAAGGCATTTACTGGAGTAGCGATTGTCGTCACAGTTTTTCTGAGTTTTATTTGAGGATTACTTTTCGTTGGCTAGCGATTCGATTTATTTTGTGTTCTGGTCTATGCGACCTGTTGTCTAAGGAGAGATTTTGTTTCGCGTCAAGCTCATCAGAACTTTGTATATGGCATGAATGCCGGAGAGCTTTACGGTGTCTTGATGTGGCTTTTAGAATGCACATGTTATTTCGATGTTATTCATGGGGTCCTTGTTATTTTCTTGTGTCGTATGAATGGAATGTTTTTCGCCTGTGCTGCACAAGAGACTATGCGTGCGTGAACTGAAAACGGAACTCCATCAAGTGACCGTGTGTGCGTTGACTGATTCGACGGACATAGTTTGTTGACTCTTATGTTAGAAAGTGTGTTTCTTCTTCCCGAGTCCGCATGCCATGTCATTTCAGTATCTCTGTGAGTTGGCGAAAATGTTTTCTTATGTTTTAAACTTTGTGCAAGAGTGAGGGCACTCTTTTTTCCGTCGGGGAAGGTGTCGCGAAGAGGAAATCCCTTGATGTTTTCTGGTTGTTTTTTATTTTAGTTCTGTGCGGCCGCCGGGGCTCTTCCTCCCAAGTGTGTGTGTAAAAGCGCTTCGGACGCGGCTCGGCCACCGAGGCCCAGCTTTTCTAAGAAACGCAGAGCGGGTGTGTGTTGGCCCGTCGGCCGACCCGGGAGACGACGGCTGTTGGGGGAAGCGAACCCTCGCCTCGTCTTGTATTACCGCGCGCACTGGCGTCTCCGACCCCCGTTGCGCGCCTACGCGGGCCGCCGTGTTCTTACGACGACCTTCCTGTTTCTTCTCCTGTTTACTTTAGTGTGTTTTGTCTAACTACTTGCTCTACGCCCGTAATTCTCCAAGCGCGCGTTTTCGAGTCGAAACCTTGTGTCTGTGTTTTTGGTCTTTTCACTTTGGCGGGGACATGCCTGATTGGAGCTAAGAAGCGTCTTTCTGATTGGCTGCGGGTGTGCCTTAGCCTTTTCCCACCCGGTCCGCACACGCTAGGATGCGCTTTTTCCCCCAATGCGTCCCCCCAAAGCAAATATAACGCGGCCCCTCTGGGGATTGAGAAGCGAGCAACACCAGGAGAGCCGCACTCTGCCGCTCGTCGTCGTGCCCTCCCGCCGGGAGCCATTCGCCCGCCAACTATGTCCCGCTAAGTACTCTGAATCTTTGACTGTCTTTCTAATCTATGTAACAAGTGTATTCATTCTAATTCATATGTGCTAAATGTCACCAATGTCATCTGTAAAGTAAACAAGTTATCCTTTAAAACCTCTTCGACGTCTCGACTTGTCCCTTCCGATCTTCATGCTACCGTAGCGACCAATGTAACCAAAATACTACGTTACAGTATTTTGCTATCAAAAAGGACGTCATTGTCGCGCTCCTTACGCAATAACCGCGTTAACTGCCCAACAAGACTAGTGGTTTGCTGCCTGGGGGATCTACTTCCCGGATTCACACCCTTCTCCCAGAAAACGTGTGCGGCGAAATATAGGTTGCACTAGGTGTGAACTAAGACGGATGACCGAGACAGCGGCAAAGATAACGAAGGAAAAAGAAGAAAAAAAAAAGAGCGCGAATTACAAAAGGACGAGCAGCAGCAGAAGCGAAGGGGGGAGCTGGGGTAAACAACGGTGACCGCACGCGATCCGTTTTCCGCGGCACAGCGCGAAAGCCCGCGGGTCCTCGAGCGGCGGCAGCCGCTACATGGCACCCGCAGAGGTCGAGTCGGGTCCCGCGGCTTCGACACGACGCAGCAGCGGCGATTCCTCGAGATACTCCGAGGCCACACCAGCGCACGCGACGCGACTGACCCTCTCGACTCCTGGGCTCGTCGTCCGCAAGCCCGCATTTCGTTCTTTCTTTTCCGCGCCGAATCCTTATCTCGCGGTCTCCGCGACGCACTCAGCACGCTGGACGCAAAGGCCGAGCCCGAAAGCCCCGCCGGGCAGTCACGTCTGCACAGTATAACCGCGCAAGTTAGCGACCGCTAGGCCTGACCGGGCCGGGCCTTCCAACAGAGCGTGCCCGGGCTCTTCTTGCTGAATTCCCGCCAAGAAAGGGCCCCGATTCTTTATAAGGTTGTATATAACCCCCTACAGCGGTATCGTCCGCCGGCGCAACAAAGTATCAAAAGCCCGTACGGTGGCGACCCAGCGCGAGCCACCGCCGATTCCCGATTTGAACGCGGAGACCGTTCTTCTTGTCTTCTCGGCCGAGATCTTGTCTCGCTTTTCGGCCCTCTTATATGGCCAGTTGAAACGGTGGGGCCGGACGGAGCGTTTTTCGTGCTGCCGCGGCCCTTGGACCTCTTAAGGGACCACAGTGGCACCCGTATATACTTCTCGAAACTGCATCTGCGCTACGCACGCCAGGGATTTTTTTCAGTTGCACGCAGTTGCGGGAAAGCTGGTGTTCTGTACGTTCAAACTAATGTCGGATAGAGAAAAAAAAACTACTACTCTGGGTCACTTCAGTGAGTTTTTTTATTATTATTCATTCAATTGGTCGCAAGGCGATGAGTGATGGTGACGCGAAGGTCACCCCCGTGAAATTTAGAACTGTACTTCGGAGGTGCTCCGATCGCACGTTGCAAAGAGGTGGAAATCGCGAAATCACTCAGCATTGCGAGCATAGTGCTTAGCAGGATATAAAAACCCGCTGTGTATAGCATATATATATATATATATATATATATATATATATATATATATATATATATATAGACAGAAAATAAGGGTTGGAAGTCAAGATAACCTCGGACAGCAAAGGGGAGGTTGTGGTGGGTCATAGAAACAGATGAAGAATTTTTTGAGTCAGAAAGAAAGTGGTGAAAAAATGCCCGCCGGGTGGGATCCGAACCCACGCACCAGACCGGTATTCTGGAGGTCGTGGGTTCGGATCCCTCCCGGCAAGCATTTTTTCACCACTTTCTGATCCGAACCCCCGCACCAGACCGGTATTCTGGAGGTCGTGGGTTCGGATCCCACCCGGCGGGCATTTTTTCATTACTTTCTTTCTGACTGAAAAAATTCTTCATCTGTTTCTATGACCCACCACAACCTCCCCTTTGCTGTCCGAGGTTTTCTTGACTGCCAACCCTTATTTTCTGTCTTATTTTCACCGAGCCCCTCATTTCCTATTTCTAATTCACTATACAGATATATAGATATATAGAAATAAGAGTTGGCAGTCAAGAAAGCAGTCAAGAAAACCTCGGAAAGCAAAGGGGAGGTTGTGGTAGGTCATTGAAACAGATAAAGAATTTGGAAAGAAAGAAAGAATGCACCAGACCGGTATTCTGCAGGTCGTGGGTTCGGATCCCACCTGGCGGGCATTTTTTCTCCGCTTTCTTTCTTTCTTTCCAAATTCTTTATCTGTTTCAATGACCTACCACAACCTCCCCTTTACTTTCCGAGGTTTTCTTGACTGCCAACCCTTATTTCTGTGATATTTCTACGAGCCCCTCATTTCCTATTCTGATTCGCTATATATATATATTACCATATTTGATGGCGTACGTACACGCCACAAAACGCACTGCAGGAAAGCCAGCTTTCTCTCACGATGACGATAATCATGGGTTAATCGAAGAGAAGTTCAAACGCCTCGCGTGGTCGGAATCGAACCTGTATCCCTCACGTTATGAAGCCAACGTCTACCTGACTGCGCCTTTCCGGCGCGGTCGAAGCAGTTTGGATTTGGAGAGGGGTGCATGGACTCGCGAAATTAGAACCAGCAATCGTGCACCCCTTCGTGCAACGACGACGATAATTCAACGCGAAGCGTTCTTTGTGCGAAATCAAATGGCGACAGGTCAAAGTCAAAGCCACTGCTTTCGGATGTCCCAACTGCGTGCGAGTCAAAGTCAAAGCTCAACGAGTCAAAGCCCAAACCGCCTGCGAGTGAAAGTACAAACTCAGACGACAACCAAGGAATCCCTCACGAGAAAGTTTCAAGTTCAACCATTTGTCGTCGTTATAGACGGTGGCGTGCATTATTTATATCTCGTTTATGTCAATTTTGAGCAGAACCGCGAATTTTCTCATTCTGCATGGCATTACAAAAAGAAGCACAGATTTTCATATTCATTCCTCAAAAACGTTTCATTGCGGATAGTATCACACGCTTGACAAGAAAGTTGACATGAAGTTGACAAAAAGTTGAAGTTGACAAAGTTGACACGCTTGACAAGAAAATTATGACAAGAATGCTTCGCGTTCAACCATCGCCATCGTTAGACGGCGGGGTGGAAGGTTTGGCTCTTGTTTCTCTCAATTTTGAGAAGAACCGCGAATTTCCTCATTCTACAACGAAGTACAAAAAAGAAACGCAAATTCACATATTCATTGTTCAAAAACGTTTAATTAGGGACAATATCACACGCTTGACACTTCAAATACGTATGTTACACACAACACGGGCCGCCCGCGGACCGCGATAAGATGAACTGCCTTCAAAAGAGCGCAGGGATAGAGCGCCGAGTGTAAGGTGTGATACCGATATTTCCGCGACCTTTTCAGGCCGCGAACACAGTATTTCACGTCGCGTGCTCAGCGGCGCTTCTGCATAGCTTGCCTCGGCGAAGGAGACGACTCTATAAACGACCTCTCGCTTTATCGCGCATGCCAACGCGCGTAGACGCGGTTCGGCCGTCTACTACCGCGATTACGCTTTTGAAGCGCGCGCGGCGCGCGAGCTGCAGCCGCTCCTCGCCTTGCGTGAACCCCGCTGCTAAGTGACTTACAACCGCGAACAAACGCAAACGCGGCGCCTCGCCTAACCTCACGCACCCATCTGGCACGAAAGGAAAGAAAAATAGCCGCAAGACGGGTGCGGCAGGTTTGGTGAGAAGATGGCCAGCGTTTCTCTCCAGGGGGGTACGTACTCCTCTTTTGTGATTCTTGTTGTTACGGTTTAGGTTTTGGTGGTGGTTACATTCTCGGCCGCTTTTTAAAGCGTTTACGCGAGTTCGCACGTGAGGTGGAATTGAGAAGGAGCCGGTTGGACCTGGTAGGCGCGTTATAAATATGTGGCGCTGGCTAGTCCGGCTGGGGACGGAGCAAAACACGGACACGTCGATTTGTTTTGACCGAAAGGCAGAAGCATCCGGGGCGTTAAAGAAACATGTTGCCGGTTACAAGATCTAGCCGCTGGTATGCCGTTAGATCCTGTTACGCCTTGAATTTCCCTACCCCCTTTTTTCTCGCTTCGTTCTTTTTCTATTTCTTTTGTACTGCCATGTAGACATACGCGTTTAGAAAACATACGAGTTTGTTTCTGGTTCATCCGGTTGGTAAGTTCAACTGTCTTCTTAAAAGATCTTTATTTAAAAGAAAGATGACTTAACTCGGGGGTGGAGGGGGGCGTACTTTGTATCTGCCGCAGTAGTTACAGTGCAAAGGGGAAAGAAGGCAAGAAGGACGGAGGAACTGACCTATGATGACCCACCTATTTGGCCAACAGTATAGCCGTGAGCGTGTTGGCTTTTAGTATGAAGACTTACACGCGATATGCACGCGCTGCGACCACCACTACACAGCGGGTTGGGGAGAAGGCAAAGGCAGCATGGGTAAAGGTGCGGGCGTGATATTGAGAAGAGAAAGAATTTGGCACTGCGCAGTTGTTCTCCCACTAAGATGCAAACGAAAGTTTGACCGAAGGATCCCCGCGTAGTATTTATTTATTTATTTATTTATTTATTTATTTATTTATTTATTTATTTATTTATTTATTTATTTATTTATTTATTTATTTATTTATTTATTTATTTATTTATTTATTTATTTATACAATCCTTCGTTCTTTCATTATGTACCAACGGACCTTTCTCGGTGCTCTTTGCCCTAGTTGGCCTTGCGCCATTAACATTCAAACTTCATCATGTACCAACGAACAGGGAAGATTCATTGTATCTTTACAAGGTCACTTCAAATTATTACAGACGTATTTGAATATTGGAGACGCAGTATGTGTATACATACATAAAGGAACTCAGGCCGCTAATTGTACCGTAAAAGCAGACGTGCTGTAAGTATATAAATTGGGTCTGTTTTTGTTCCGAGGCACTTAGAGTCAATTTTTCTCTCTACGTCGTCTCGTAATGAAGTACCGCCCATATTAGAAAGAAATCGCTATAGTTGGTACTCTCTCTCTCTCTCTCTCTCTCTCTCTCTGAGGAAAACAACCATTTTTCCCGCAGTTTTTGCTACTACCTGTACCTCAGCTTGGAGCTCCAAAGTATGTTACACAGCCCTTGCCAGACATGCACACAGACCCGCACAAACACACGAAAACCGGACGCTGGCAGAACTCATAACGGATACACACGAACACTCAAAATGGTACTGCAAACCGCTAAAAGACGCGACTCGCCCCATCATCCATCACAGCATCTTCCTCATCACACCCATACAAAAAAAAAAAAAAAAGAAAGCTCAGAAGGCAGAGACTGCAGTGCAGGGTCAAAAAAGAGAGCTACAGCCAGTGCAACCCGATGCGTCTTCAGCACGGGCTCGCGAAACATCCAGACCAGGCGGCCAAGGAAGGCATCGGGGTCAGCTTTATCTCTCTTTTCCGACTCTGTCCCACCCAGTTCGCCGCATCCCCTCACGACCCCAAACTACTTGCAGCCAAGGGGCCTGTGGTCAGCCCATCTTTTTTCGCGCTTTCTGCGGTGCCCGCGACATCAGCAGTGCACTCATCCTCTTCACGCCTGTACCACCCACGTGTACTTCTTCCCTTCCGCTGTTTAATTTTACTAACTTACTCTTCCCTGTGTCTTTCTTTATTTCTCCTCGACCTTCCTCAATATAATTTACGTCGCGCGAGCCAAAACCGCGCATGCAAAGAGCGCGCGCCCGTGTTCGTATAAAAGGTGCGCGCTTTGAACGCCATCCAGAGGCTACCTCCGATCAGCCGGATTCTAAAGGAACTCGGCGACCTCTGCCCGAGGGTCCCGGAAAAGCGGCGGTCGGATAAAGAGGCGAACTATACCGCTACCGTGGCTACCGCGGGCAACCGAAGGAGTGGACGACGGGAGCTTGCCGGGCGCAGGTTCGGGACGTGTATACGCTTATGTATATATTTAGCTCGCTCGTTCGAAATGCGCGCGGATGGTCGCCCGCGAGGCGATCCGAGCTGGTGTGGCATTCAGATGCGCGCGTAGATAGGCGACGACGGCACGGAGCGACGATACGTTGACCGGAGAAGCGGTGGCAGGCTGCTACTAACCGAGCAAACAAGCGAATAGTTAAAAGGAAGGGCTGTAGCTCGCTGAAGGGGAAAATGGAGCTTTACCTGTGCTGACGCGCAGCATTGTTGAAAGCGCGGAGATAAAGAGGAAGGCGAGAGAGAGAGAGAGAGAGAGAGAGAGAGAGAGAGAGAGAGAGAGAGAGAGAGAGAGAGAGAGAGAGAGAGAGAGAGAGAGAGAGAGAGAGAGAGAGAGAGAGAGAGAGAGAGAGAGAGAGAGAGAGAGAGAGAGAGAGCTCCTTATTCAGAAGACCTTGCGGCACGGATCGTTCTAACCCAACTCCGGAGATACAGAATTATTAGGCCATCGTAATTGACGTAAACCAAACCGGAACAGCTGGATGTTTAGAACAAGCTGTTAACGATAGTGCACGCAGGCAATTAAAAAGGCTGCTTGCCAAGGCGGCTGATAGTTCGGCGGCTGGGTGACGGTTTCACAGTGTGATTCTTTGGAAACCCCGCTGCAGTCGTAAAGCATCGCTAACCCGCTCCGTGACTCGCACGCACGAACTTCTTCTGTTCACAACGACACGCTCCGGGAGGAATACTCTTGCAAGAAGGCCCACCATTATCAGCGGTGCTGCACCATTACGGACGGTCCCTTGGTCTCTAAAAATAACGTTTTTAACCTTTAAAGGGTACACAATGAAACTATACGAGGCGTACCAGGCACGAAAGTATACCGCCGCTGCTCTGCTCTCATTGTACGACATCCGACATTTTTAAATATGTTAGTTATTTGTGATGGCGGTGGTAGCGCTTATAAATGAAGTGCGACACGAGAAAACACAGAGGCCAGAGGGATCAGGTGAAGAAGTATGATTAATGAAGCCTCCTTTCGCCCTACATGTAACTAGCAGTATGCCAAAAGCACGTGAAGAACCGTTGTTGCGTTGTCTTACACTCTTAGTGTATACGGTTGAAAAAGATAGAGTGAGAACTACATCGTGTGTTTCCCTGAGCCGAGACTGCAGCGCAGTTTGGGTTATCCTAGTTACAGTAACGCAACGTCGCCCCTTCGCCGAGCCGAGGTCACGCACGCGCAGTACTCGACCGCGGCGCGACAACACCGCCAGGAGGTCACGTGGTCCTCACAACAGAAACCAGCGGGCAACCCGGTCAACATTAGCATGCGACGACAATTACGGACACCGTTACCCCAACCCGAGCGCGGTCACACTGCGCCGTATGTATACGCATAAGAAGACAGACCACGCGTAGCGCAGAGGCCGAAATAGGAACCGAAGGAGACGGCGAGAGAGGGGACGGGTGAAAAGGTGCTCCTGTGCGCACGCCTATTCCGCGAAGCGCATCGGACATCACATGCTTCGCGTCGAAAAATAAAAAGGAGAAGGAATATAAATAACAAATACGAGTGCTTCGGCGTGCTCGGCAGTGTTGAATGATTCCGGTCGCTGCGGTCAGAGCCACATCGGCGCGTCGTGTCTACGAGACGGGAGAAGACCATAGGGTGCGTGCACGTGAAGAACGGAGGGTTCGCCTCCGTCCGTCGCACGTGCGGTCGCGCCGGCCTGCGATTCCATTCAGGACGCCTGCACGTATAATCATGTGTCACTCGCGGCCTTTGACTACACCGCTATGCACACCACCGCCGGGGGTCAGCGAAGAGATTCACGGCGCTGCTTTGCTTGTTATACGAAGGCCGAATGCGAAGAATAAGGAGAATGTTGAGGACTGTATAAACGCGTGGTTGTTAGATGGCCGCAGCGGTGACTACGCGCGGTGGATGACATTTCCGGGTATATGTGAGACAGCGCCACTCGGGGTTAAGTATACAACGCGTCCATTCGGGGTTTCTGGAGCTTGGCTGCCAGTACGCGGGACCCTTGGGAATGCTCTGGCGGGGAAGAATTAAGCCACGTGCGGCGATACGTGGTCTCCGGGGAACTTTAAAAGGAGGTCTTTTGCATTGACGTCAAGAGCACAAGGTCATTTATCAGAGCCGCATTGCCCGAGGTTGTACTGTCACCCGAGCATGACGCGTGCAAAATTCTCATCATCAGTTATGGGATTTCACGTGACCTGGCATAGCGAATGCCGAATGAAGCCCGAAATACCGGAAGTGATCTCTTGCTGCGGCGTCGGTACTGACTGGAATACGCTACGCATCTTCCCGGCAGACATGTCCTACTTATCATCATCACAATTATCATCCTACTAGGGTCCACTACGGGGTGAAGACCTCCCCCACGTTTCTCCAGGCCGTTCCTGTCTTTACTCCTCACCTTCTGGTCCCGTTTATCGGTAACCACTCTGTTATCCGAATAGCCCACCAGACTTGGCAAGAAGCTATAAATGGTTCATTTATATCGGGCGGGAGTTTTCCAGTCAGCTTCAAAGCGTCCGTTCTGAGCTATGCCGTAGAGTACATTTGCAACTGGCAGCCTTCCGTCACTTACCGCGTCTGCTCAATTTCAGCACTGCAGTAATGTTTCTTCCTGGACCTACACGTAATGAACACTTTCGAGACTACATGAACACAAGGCCCTCATCCCGGGAGCGAGCATTGATTCACTGCAATGGCGCTGCCTTCACGGCAAAAGCACATGTGGGCGAATAAACAGTGAACTTATCGTAAGAACAGTGCTCATGTGAAAGTGCAAGGGTTAAGCAGTAGCGGTCCCAGAGATTGGTCTGGGGGGGAGGGGGCGATTTGGAGGGGGGGGGGGGGGCGATTTGGAGGGGGGGGGGGGGGCGAATAAAGAACTGCTCCCCTCCTTGCGCCAGTTCTGCGGAGGAGATGATAACCATGACGCGCGCGTGTGCGCGGGTAGCCCGCTTGCGCACGAATCATCTAGCGACACAGTGGTTTTTGGCCCCCCATTAGCCGGTAATACGGCTGGCCCGAGCCCACATTGCTGACGGTCGCAACACGTTTGATTGAGACCTCGCACAAGTGGGATGCTAAAAAAAAAAAAAAAAATAAGAAGCTGAGGACCTCTTTTTTTTTTGGGGGGGGGGGGGATTGCCCCCGTCGCCTCCCCCCCCCTCCCCCCCTCCGCTTCTTGGGACCGCCACTGGGGTTAAGTGTGGGGTAATTTCTGAAATCCCTCTTCTGACGCTTAAATTCGACTAAAGACGGACATTAGGTCGCCGAATCTCGAATGCATCTCCGGGTGGGGACTTGAAGCAATCGAAGGCGTCCATCGATGAGAATGTAAGAGGGAGAAATTCTTGGTGGTTAAGGAGTGCCAGCCTTCCGCTAAAAAGCTTGCCGAAGCGCCGGAGTGGTGGGCTTAGAAGATCCTCCGAAGGACTCGCAACGGTCGCCCGTGTATTAGAAAGAATCTGCTACGAGACACCATAGGGTCATACACCGGCCCTGAAAAGATTTCTCGGCGTTAGACGGGACATTCCAAGGCATCCAGCTCACGAAGGACCAACAACTCCGCTACCAGAAGCAAAAGTGGATAGTAACGCGTATCGCCATCCACCACCGACATGCCGAAGCAGTGGGCGGCATATATATAGACGCATTACTCGATCGAGCTTTCATTTCCGCTTATACGTCGATCACATCCTCTAGTAAATACACACAATCTGCCTTAGATCGTGTCGCCTCTGTCCTGCCGACGCGTAACAATACCAAGACAAGGGCGGGTTTTCCGCAAAGTACGGATAATGCTCGTATAGGTTATCCAAAGATGACGAGGCCGATTAGGGGTTTCAGAAGTTTTGTTTGTTTGAGAAGTTGGTTACAGAAGTTCTGTTTGTTAAATTAAATCTTATCTACTGCCCTAAATAGTCTTCTTTCTTTATTTCATGATGCAAAGTTTCATTAAACTTGTCAAATCACTGTTTTGTTTGACTTAAAAAACTTACAGGGGGCGCTGGCTCCAACAGGAGTTCTGTGGGGAACGCCAGCGCTCCATACAATTTTTTTCATCGCTAAAGGGACCCCGCTCTACATTGTTTTTTTTTCCTCCGAACGACCCACCTTACCATCTAGTACGCTGTAACCGGGCTTCAATTCGCCCACAACTGACCGCTGTAATTGTGTATAGATTTTTTTTTTTAAGTGCGCATCTGAAACGAGTATAGTGGGAGCATGACTTGGGTGTGAAACGGGAGGCCAGCTCGATACCTGCTAATAACGTGACGGTGTCGAAGTGGAGGGCTTACGGAGAAGCGTACAGGGATATCTCCCTTAGACCATACGCCAGAACATTGAATTAACCTTTCAAAGACGAGGGATGAGCAGCGCTGCTGGGAACGCGGCCGGCGTCCCTTCCGCACAGAGCACGAAGAAACAGAAGGCTTCTACTTCCCATCCGGCCGTGCAGCAGGCGCAGGTGGTCGCGGTGGCGCAGGCACCCCGGGCTCTTCCCTGGGCGCCCTAATAGGCGGAAACGACGGACCATCGGCGACCGGACGACGGACCAGGCTGCCCTTGGGAAGAAGAAACCACGCAACGCGCATCATACCCCGTACGAGAGCGCGTGACCTCCACGCCTTCGCCGCCGCCGCGTCTTCTTCGGTGCCCGCATGTGCGTGCACGTGTGTGCAGCAAGCGAAGACGAGACTCACGGTTCGAGAGGACGGCCCTTGTGTCCGGTCTCACTCTGGCCGCAGGGCGCGCAGGTCGGATAAAGGAGACCGCGCGGTCGTCTGGCGCAATCATCGACGTCCACCAG
>NW_027526445.1:50805799-50852585 GCF_048455015.1 Haemaphysalis longicornis
ACCTTACCATCTAGTACGCTGTAACCGGGCTTCAATTCCCGCACAACTGACCGCTGCAATTGTGTATAGACTTTTTTTTCAAGTGCGCATCTGAAACGAGTATAGTAGGAGCATGACTTGGGTGTGAAACGGGAGGTCAGCTCGATACCTGCTAATAACGGGACGGTGTCTAAGCGGAGGGCTTGCAGAGAGGCGTACAGGGATATCTCCCTTAGACCATAGGCCCGAACATTGAATTAACCTTTCAAAGACGAGGGATCAGCAGCGCTGCTGGGAACGCGGCCAGCGCCCCTTCCGCACAGAGCCCGCAGAAACAGAAGGCTTCTACTTCCCATCCGGCCGTGCAGCAGGCGCAGGTGGTCGCCGGTGGCGCAGACACCCCGGGCTCTTCCCTGGGCGCCCTAATAGGCGGAAACGACGGACCACATCGGCGGCCGGACGACGGACCAGGCCGCCCTTGGGAAGAAGAAACCACGCAACGCGCATCGTCCCCCGTACGAGAGCGCGTGACCTCCACGCCTTCGCCGCCGCCGCGTCTTCTTCGGTGCCCGCGCGTGCGTGCACGTGTGTGCAGCAAGCGAAGACGAGACTCACGGTTCGAGAGGACGGCCCTTGTGTCCGGTCTCTTTCTGGCCGCAGGGCGCGCAGGTCGGATAAAGGAGACCGCGCGGTCGTCTGGGGCAATCATCGACGTCCACAGTGCGTCGCCGACATTATTGGGCGCAGAATTAAGACTGATAATGTGCCCGAG
Source organism: Haemaphysalis longicornis (assembly GCF_048455015.1). NCBI lineage: Eukaryota > Metazoa > Arthropoda > Arachnida > Ixodida > Ixodidae > Haemaphysalis > Haemaphysalis longicornis. The sequence goes on from NW_027526445.1 coordinate 50,806,551, forward strand.
GTAGACGGCTATATATGTCGTCGGCGAGAGGTGGCGACCGTCGCCTGGGGCAGAAGATATGACCGATTAGATCAGTCGTCCAGACGTTGAATGAATGCCTTCTTTATAAGCGGTGCACAATGACCACCAATTGGGAAAGTTGGTACAGGTTCATAATCCTGGTATACCGGTTCCCACCTTTCCTCAGTTCATCGTCTTTGTGCTGCTTATATTATGTTTTAAGTGGTGACTGACACACTGCCACGGGAAATACTCCCAATCAGTATTTCCAACCGAGAATTTCCGATTATTTCCAATCTAGAATTTCCAACCGCAGCTTCATATTTCACCCAAGCTAGGTTTTCTAGCCGTGAACAGTAAAGACAAGCTAACAACAGTGAACCCAAGGGAAAAGCTAGGCGCAGGAGGGTACGCACAGAGTAGCGCCATGCCCTGTCTACTCTGTGCGTACCGCGTACCTCATGCGCTTAATTTCGCCACACTTGACCAACTAACGCAAGAAACCAGGATCCTGACTCGTGAGTCCAAGCTTCGCATGCATGCGTCAGGGCTTTCACGCGCTCAGGCACTAGGTCACCCAGAACACCACAACAACAAACATACATAACGAAGCACGAGTGTGCAGCTAAGTGGAAGCACAATGGGTCGTGCCCAACAATCACACGTGACAGTATGCGAGATAAGCCTGTCACACTAAGTGAACATGGCGCTGCAGCCCACCTAACGCAAGAGGCCAAATCGCACCACGTCCCGCGACCACCGCTCGGACAGTGCTGGACGCGGCGGGACGCGAAGAGGCACGCGATGCGGTCATTTGCAAGCTCGGACGACGGACGAGTGAAAGGAAGCGATAACGAACAAGCAGGAAGCTGCGGCGCTGCAAATCGCGTGCAGCGTCCCAGGGAGCCTGCTGGATGCGCAAGAGGCCGTAATTGGTCAACGACTTGCCTCAATCCGCCTTCGTCCGTTCGTACCGGTGCGTGGTCGTCTTCAGTCGAAGGGCGACCTTCGCGCGCTGTCCAGCTGGCGTCCGAGCGCTCCCGTCTTCTCGATATGCGTTCTTTTTGCTGTAACGCCCTTCGCTGATCCCTTCGGCAATCGACGGTAGCCGCTGCTGGCCCCTGCCGCCGCGGCCCGCTAAATGACCTGAGCCGCCTCTCTTTCGCCGACAGTCGGAGGCGGCTTGACCGTGAGAGCCACATGCTTTCGTGATCGCCGTTCCCCTCCAATGCCTGCCTTCCTCCTGGTTAGATAGATGTTCCGCCGGCTTGATTTCAAGGTCACGAATCCGGTACCCAGCTGCCATTTTGCTTGCCTGCTTTGAGGTGTGATTAGGGCTCTAACCAAGATGTTGCGGGAGGCCTGTCTCTAAAACTTCACTCAAGTCCGGTGAGTGCTGTTATGTATTGGAGGTTGGGACGAACCCTACGCGGTGGTCCCTGCGGCGAGGCTTGTTTCACACGTTACAGGAATGCTGAGTCCCATTATGATTTTGTCTAAGCACCCAGGCACTAAGAGTGGCTGGGTGCGTTGTTGGCATATAAGAAGGCTAAAATAGAGCCTAAAATACATCACATGTCTAATCCCCTGACGGCCCAAATTAGACGAAAACACTTCGCGCGAACGCACGCCTCATAACCCCGGTAACGTGTAAAAAGATGGACCCCCGGAGCACTCATCCGGGTGGACTTACTGAATAAATAGGAAAAATATATGCGCTCCCTGACACATTGCCAACAACAACAAAAAATGCACGCCTATATCACTGTAGTGTCAGAAATCGATGCGACCAGCAGTTGTGGCGATGACTGGCCGTGGTCTTGGTCTCAGGTCTGCTGTCGCCCCCCCCCCCCCCCCCCCCCCCCCTCTCTCTCTCTCTCTCTCTCTCTCTCTCTCTCTCTCTCTCTCTCTCTCTCTCTCCTCTCTCTCTCTCTCTCTCTCTCTCTCTCTCTCTCTCTCTCTCTCTCTCTCTCTCTCTCTCTTGTTCACGCACACCGCCCGCACAGAATACAAGGAGAAAAAAAAGGTAAACACACCGAAAGAATCAGCGCCCCAATATTCGCTTTCTGCGAAAAAGTAAGTCACGGGACCACCGACGGTCTGCGGCTCGGTTTCGCCGGCACCTTTGCCCACTTGACGCAACACACACCCACGGGGGAAAGACGGACTCGAAGGCCTCACCGTGCAGAGACAAGGGGAACCTGTCGTATCCGCTGCTAGCGCCCAGTTCTTGATAGCCACCCAGTCGTATGCAGACGATTCAGCCATCCTAGCTATAATTACGTTTCCTAACTTCCACCACCTGAAACAAAAGCCCGTAGCCGCCGGCATAGCGACGGCGCAACGCCAAGGCCTTATCACCTGGGTGGTGATTGCCGAGCTCGTTGAAACACGCGCGCCAGCGCGGCTCTCTCCTTTTGTCGGGCGCTAATATAAAGCGGCAGAAAAGCGGAAGCATTAGCGGAACCGCGCTGATAGATGCGCATATACACACCAACTCGCAACGGCAGGCAGAGGAGAAAGCTCTTCGCTGATTATTGTTTTACTTTCCCGTTCAAAAGAAAAAAAATGCGCTCCTAGGCGAGGGCGAGGCGCGCGCTAGGGGGATCAGGGTGAGGTCAACGCGCGTGGGTTCGGACAAGACAAAAGGCGTGCGTTACGTAGCGGAAACCTGGCCGCCCTGCCTCCTCCGCTTGTGGATGTGTTCCGCGCGACGGCGAGAAACCGAAAGGTGGGCCAGGAACGAAAAGCGAGTAAAACGAGAGGAAGAAAATGAAATTTCACGTGATAAGAGGCGCCCGCGACGGCCCACGGCGTCGTTGTAACACTGCGGTTGTCCGAGCCAAGTAGGACCCAGGTGGCGTTGTAACAAGAAGAACGCGGCTCTCGGGGCATGCATGCATGCCAAGTTTCGGCGTCGGCGTTGTAGGCCGAGCCGTGGAGGCAGCAACGACGATGGTGGTGACCGCTGTATGGTGATGCGCTGGCGACGGGCCTATCTGTCGCGTCCCTGGAAGGGTGCTAAAAGCCTCGCGTTAACAGCTGGGTACACGACGCCGGACGGAATTTTGCCGTGTTCGCGACGGGAAGGCAATTATGACTCATGGATCAGTCTCATATTATTCGTAGCTATTCCTGAAAAAGGTAGTAATTACAGCGCTGAAATTTGTTCCATGCGAAATTGTATGGTTTTTTTTTTGTTGTTGTTCTGGTTCAGAGCTGTAAGCTTAGGGCGTGTATGTCATGGTAAGAGAAACAAATGCACAAACAACGCAAGCTCCACCAGAACAATCACGCGTACTCGTTCATCTCCGCGTTGCCGCCAATTCGCCCTCCGTCGATGTACAATGTTCTTTATTGTCTAGTGGACGCCACTGCAATGTGGTGGAACGTTTTGAATGTCCCTGTCAACGTCGACACTGTGGTCCCGTCATCGCACAGAAACATAAAACACGATCATGGTGTAAGAAGTAGTATCTCCGGAAAACAGCACGCAGTCGGACGAAAAAGAATGGAAGAGGCACAACACAAGCGCTGCTGAAAGGTTTGCTTCAGGTTAGCTTCAGTTTCGCGCAAGAAGTATATCTTACACCGTGGTCATGACCATGCATGGATTTGAAACGACGACTCATAAGCAAATGGACATACCTGGCTGGTGCCGTCGAAAATGAGCGCACATAATGCACACACAAGATGCTGCGGACACACCGTTAACATTACTCAAACGCGCCTTCCATTTTTAACACGAAAGTGTTTTATTCCCAGTTACACGAAGATTTTGCTGACGTCATATCCGTCACAGAAGTGATACCTGTACAATGAAGCAAGCGGCCTGTAAAGGGTGCACCCTTGCACACAGGGTCTTCTTGTGGGGAAGCTACCTTTAGTACCAAAGAGTACCTTATACTTAGTTCGTTTTCGGGTTTTATATTTTAACACGAAAGTGCATTATGGCGGGGTACACGAACATTTGACTGACATCATATTCATGACGGAAATGACGCCGGTACACCTTTCCCAAAGCGACCCGCCAGCAGTACGTCGCCCGCCAAGCACACCCACAAGACAGAGTATGAGATGGAAAGAGGTTCCTAGCCTGGCAAGACAGCCGCCGACCCGCAAATCATGCTCAGCTTCAGATTTCGCTGCACATTTCGATTGATTTGATTGATTGATTGTAGGGTTTAACGCGCCGACGCAACGCAGACGATGAGGCGCGCCGTAGTGGAGGGCTCCGCCACCTGAGGATCTTTAACGTTCGCCGAAATCTCGTACACACGGGCGTTTTTGCTTTTCGCCTCCATCAGAAAAGCGGGCCGCCGCGGCCGGAATCGAACCCGCGACCTTGAGCTCAGCAGCGCAACGCCTTAGCCACTGAGCCACCGCGGCGGGTTCGCTGCACATTTCACTTTTGTGTTTTACTGATTCCTGTCAACCACAAACATATTTTTTTTGTTTATTAAGTCTCCTCTTTGAAGTGAAAGATGCCATACAGGAACCCGACAGTGTTGTTAAAACAGATCGCGTTCGTCGTCAAGTTAGAATCGATCGAGAGAAAGAAAGAAAGAAGGAAAGAAAGAAAGAAAGAAAGCGAGAGAGAGAGAGAGAGAGAGTGAGATAGAGATATATATATATATATATATATATATATATATATATATATATATAGAGAGAGAGAGAGAGAGATACTTTAATGGGAGCTGAAGAGGATACAATAGAGAACGCAGTGTTTCACATTTAATATTCCGCACCATAACCAGCCACAGCTCTCCTCTCTCCACCAACGTCCCTATTGTCTTCTCTCGTCCACCTCCGTGTTAACTTATTTCCTGCGCCCGGATGCACAGACATGCAAATGCGTCAAAGCGCGTCTCGGAAGTGGGCATCCCTGGCCCCTCGCAGTCTGCCTCTCCAAGGGCGGACGCCATGAATGAAGCACGTATATGCATGAGCTTCTCCTCGGCCGGCAGCGGACCAACGGACACGTCACCCCACTGGCTCGCCACCCTCCGAGGCCAGAGAAAGCGCAACAAAAATAAGAATAGAAGAAGACTCGTTCTCGAACCCTCGGGCGGACGCCAGCAGGCATGATGCTGTTGCTGCGGGGCGAGCCCTCCCCCGGCGAAGAAGACGAGGCCGATAATGCTCGGGCCAACTTTCGGCGAGTCAGCTGGACGCCGCCGACACAGCCCTACTTCGTGGAGGTCGACACACCACGCGCCGCTGTTCCACTACGCTCGCTCGGCGCGCGCGTGCCTCCGCGGCAGCGAAAGCGTTCGCTGCCCACTGAACTGACAGCCCCGAAGACTTCTTTCCTCTCCTTTGCATCCTACTTTCCACCGTCGTCTTTGTTCTCCGCTTTTCAACGCGCGTCCAGACCGTTTCTCTTCTCGAATCCTTTCCGCGGCTTCGCCGGTCGGACGCGACGGTGTGGGCAGCGGCGGAAGTCCCTCTCCCTCCCATGGAAACGGCCGCGAAGGCGGAGGCGACGTAACATCGCTTTCGTCCCCCGCCCGTGCATTGTTCGCGTCGCGTGGCGCGAGAACTTCTTCGGACTATACGCCGGGAGTGCGCCTTCGGCCGGGCTAATTGCGCCGACGCCTTCTTCTCCCGGCTCCTGCATCCTTGGTGGCGGTCGCGGACGGCGTGTCTCTTCTACGGGGGCGTCCAGCAGCGCAGGGGAAGATTGTTTCGAAGACCTTGCTTGCGGCGCTGTCGCTGTAAATCAGCCGAGAAGATACGCGCGGTGGGCACGAGCGGAAAAGATGGGGGCGCGCGTTTCCTTTGTGTTACGGGTGAGGCTCACCCTTCCGATGTCTTTGATTCCGTGAAATCGCGAGTAAACGCGCGTTTTTCTTGCGGCCGCCTGTTTGGAGCGTGTGGGCCGCGAGCGGGTGGGATTACTTCCGCTCACGGTGCGAACGTGCTTACATAGGTAGCCATGTATCAAGTTCGAAGGTAATAAAGAAGAACGCCCGACACGTACTGTTTCTTTGTAAAAACCGTCACGTGAAGCTTGTGAAGACATACAAATGTAGAGAAATGTTTAGCCCGTGTTCGTGTTTTATATCGGTGTGAACCGTTTCTAGAGAGGTTATCCACATAAATTTAGAAGAAAAAAAAAAAGCTTTTCGCTAAACGCTTCGCACAGGCTAAGCAACAGGTCGTATACGAAGCACTCAAGTTGAAAGCTCGGCAAAATTTGCAGACTCTCTTATGCTATCCCTAAGACGACTTGACGGCGAAAGCCCGAGTGGCGATCTATTGAAGCCAGTTACGTCATATACTTTGTTTCACGTTCTGTGATGACTCCGCGCACAATGCACGCGCATCTGTTTGATGATGATGGAAAACTCTTATTCAGTATCAATCAATGTTTTTTTTTGTTTTTGTTTTTTTAACCCTTGCTAGAAGTCGGCCTGTATCTCTTGGGACCTTGCGGCTGCCTGAGCTTGATTGATCATCTTCCGTTCAGCTTTTAGGTCTGAGCTGAGCATCAGAGCGTCCGAAGTGTCTATTGTGGGTGTGCCGTCTGATATCCGTGCCCACGTCCATATCATGTGGACCATGCTTGCCAGGCTTCCGCAATGTTTGAATTTGGGATCAAATTGACCTGGGTAGAGTTACCTAAGTAGTAGAGGATTTGCGTGGGTTCGAAATTGTAATTTGTGTTCATTCCCGCATCTGTATAAACACGTAGGCGGGATACGCTGACGCATTTCATCTAGGGCCTCCATTTTCGCGTCCACTGTCGACATATCTTTCTTCCTCTTCAAAAGAACACCGGATTCTGAACGAATATTAGACCCATTTTGCTTTCGTGTTGCTGCTTCTGCCTCCCTCCCGTCCGTACAATGCGCTGCATCTATAAAAAGCTTTTGTTTCTGCTGTGCTTCATTTGAACAGCTTTTCTTTCATTGTTTTGTCTGATGTCTCCAGTCTCCTGCACAATTTTTTAATTGGTAGTCTTATTTTGTTTTCATTTGCTACCGTGAAAACCAATCCAACATGCACTCATATTTAAAAGAACTCTGGTACTTTCGGTCATGAGACAGACAGACAGACAGACAGACAGACAGACAGACAGACAGACAGACAGACAGACAGACAGACAGACAGAGACAGACAGACAGACAGACAGACAGACAGACAGACAGACAGACAGACAGACAGACAGACAGACAGACAGACAGTGTTGAAAATTTCCCGTCGGGTAACCCAAGAACGACTATTGTCTTTAAAAAACGCAAACAGACCGGGAGTGGTTCACAAGGCGAAAGATGTCTTGCACCTTGTTCACCAGTTTTTGAAGGGCGCAAACCTTTGTGAGTGTTGGTGACCTGCCACGAATAGTGTTTAAAAGGTTGCTTCAAGGCCGGAGTAATTCGCGGCACATCTTGTGAGGCCATTATAACGGCCTGTCCTCTAACAACATCGCAATTAACAAGGAAACCAGCACATCGCTCCGCAAGCAGGCCTGGAAGTATGCGTAAATTCCGTGAAGGAGTATCACATCCGCATCGCCGGAATGCACACTGAAACAATGGCGACGACGCACCATATAGCGAGTGGGCAGCCTCCCAAGGAGCGCGATTCGTGAGCGGCAGGCTAAACTAGTCGGTTGAGCGCGTTAAACACACAGCCGGCGCGGGACCTCGTTTCACCAGCTGTCCGCGGGCACTGAGACGGGGAGTATAAATGATTGCGGCTGCGGCGGCAGCGGAGACGAGAGATGCAAATTAAGGGGAGGCGACCGCGGCGGCCTCGGCTTCGGAGCAACACGCTCGTCGCGCGCGGCTTTTTACGCTCACGAATTAGAAAGCATAAAAGTGAAAAGGAAATACCCGAGAGCGAAAGCCACACACGCACGCCTGTTCATTCTCGTCGCCTTCGCATTGTTTTCGCGGATACTGTTTTCTCCTTCCCTCCGGCGGCTGGCGGCAGGAAGTGAGTCTGGAATTCGCGCGGTTTGAAATTACAAGTACAGCAGTTTTCGCGCCTTGTGACCTGGATAGGCAGTTTTTACGACTCTCTTTCCATTCGTTTTCGGGTTGTCAAACTTTGACCCACCGTGATGGCTCGGTGGCTAAGGCGACGTGCTGCTGAGCCCAAGGACGCGGGCTCAATCCCCGCCGAGGTGGGTACTTTCAGATGCAGGCAAAAATCGAAAAGCCCCCCTCCCGCGTGTCGAGATTTCGGCGCACGTGAAGGGACCCTGCAACACTTTTGATAAACGCTTTCACTCTTTCCTTCGCGTCTAGAACCCCTGCAAAAGCTATAGTTATCGCCAGCACATAGCGGCACTGCGTGATTTGCTCGTCGCTTCAGATACGCCTTCCATTTATGCTTTGTTTTTGTGTCTTTTTTAAAAAAGTTGCTATCGAAAAGCGGTAATTGCTGGTGGTTGTGGTTGGCGACGGGAAAAGGAAAGGATATTCACTGGGGATATTTTTTTGTCTCTTTTGTCCAAAGACTAAGATCGTTGCCATTTCTACTCGCGCTACGGACAAAGCGCCCCAACTGGTTCTGGAAATATGGGCATGCAGCCCACTGCACATTCATTCCTGAGAAGGGACGGCCCGTATTCGGGCCATCCCTTCTTAATAAAGATTGTTCCTTCCTTCCTTCCTTCCTTCCTTCCTTCCTTCCTTCCTTCCTTCCTTCCTTCCTTCCTTCCTTCCTCCCTCCCTCCCTCCCTCCCTCCCTCCCTCCCTCCCTCCCTCCCTCCCTCCTTCCTTCCTTCCTTCCTTCCTTCCTTCCTTCCTTCCTTCCTTCCTCCCTCCCTCCCTCCCTCCCTCCCTCCCTCCCTCCCTCCCTCCCTCCCTCCCTCCTTCCTTCCTTCCTTCCTTCCTTCCTTCATTTGTGCATTCATCAGCATATTGCTTTCACTGCATCTCCCTGTGCGGGAGGTCTCAGCCAGACCCTGTTAAGGTGTGGATGCGCTGTTTTCGTCCCAAAAAGCCGTACCTATCTAGCTTAGTCTCACTTGCAACCGGTGTTATTTCTACTGAAACAAGCAGCACAGTCCTGTTAAGGGGACCCTTAATTTCTAAGAAACAGAGGCGCCGGATGCGATGACAAATCATGGTGTTTAATACTAGTCGCACGTTTGACGTGTGCGGGCCTTCGATACGCCGGAATCTCGGTCCAGCACGTTGTGAGCCAGCTATGAGATCGGTCCGCACCCAGTTCGTGTGAGGCCACGGTGCGGAGGTCGTGGAATTCAGGTCATGAAGTTCAGCCACGCGCCTTGCTGCGCGATAAACTTGACTGAACCAAACTGGTACGTGTTGGACGCGACCGAAATAAACATACAATCAAGAACAGTAACCTTCCAAACAGGTCTTGAGTGGACGGGGCGGTCCACGAAGATAGTATACAGCAGCGCCTACTTACGTCTGAAGTAAGTCTACGAAGCAAAGTGAATAACACAAAGCAAACACATAGAAGGTGTTACTTTTGTATCGCTAGGTTGTGGCTCGAAGCCTAATTTTGAAGCTATCAGCTTAATCAAGCTGTTCTAAGATTTATTTAAAGCCACCAGAAAAGCAAAAACTGCACCCGATTACAACAATTTGAAGCGGTAGTTCATCCCAACACGGCGACAAGTGAAGCGCCGTCTTTGACAACCCACCCGATTGACTGATTGATTGTGGGGTTTAACGCGCCGGTATACACAGGCGATGAGGCGCGCCGTAGTGGAGGGCTGTCGATTAATTATGACCACCTGGGATCTTTAACATGCGCCGAAATCTCGAGCACACGGGCGTTTTTACCTTTCGCCGCCATCAGAAAAGCGGCCGCCGCGGCCGGGAATCGAACCGCGTCCTTGTGCTCAGCAGCACAACACCATAGCCTCTGAGCAACCGCGGCGGGTGACAAGTTCGAACCCCCTTATAATGAAAACATAAATAAAGAACGAAAATAAGCGCGCCAGCAAGGACAACAAACCCAGCACAAGCCTTAGCAATACGTTGTATACCAGAACTTACAAGCCAGAAAAAAAAAAAAAAAAGAACGACATCTCGCAGCACGCCGCAGCGGACACAAATCATATGTCGCGGCCACACACGACCACAGAGTCAACTCTCACGAGCAGGCCAGTTTATACGCCCAACCAAACCACGGTGTACAGGGAGATGAAACACGAAAAAAAAAAAAAAAAAGCCCTCCGCGCGGCAGTGGAGGGGAGCAGGCGTCCTCCATATCCCGCTCATGATGTTTTGATTCCGCCCCCGCGATCATAGCCTTCCCTTCCTCTCCCAAACCTTCATTGACCACCGCATTCTCCCGGTCACACTCCAAAGGCACGGAGGGTCCGTCGTAGTCCACTCCGTTGGTCGCCCCTCGAACGGCCAGCGAAGAGGAAGCCATTTCGAGGTGGCCAGCTCAACACCTATTATACGCCTGTCTCCCTTTACATCGCTATGCCCCCTCCTGCTTCTGTGTACTCCCGTTCTCAGCGTGCCCGCAGTGTTCCGGCCGAGGGTCGACCGGCCATTCTAAATGCCTGGGACAGCCGTGTCTAAAGGCTCGCGCGCCAGTGAAAAAAAAAAAAAAAAAAAGAGCAGTAGAGCCAAGTCAGATCCCTGCGGGCTTCCCTTTCGTGGGCATTTTTTTTCTTCTCTTCCTCTTTTTGCGATTTGCGGCGTTGTTGCTCTGCCGGCGGTCACTCGACATATCGTCATACACGCTTTATGCTCCCTTGACCGGGAAATCCAGGGGAAAAAAATGAAGTGAGCTTCCCAGCAATATGGGAGGGACGAACGTCCTAGCATTTCCACATTCGTCGCAAAACATGCGCCTGGTGTGTTGATCGTGTAAGCCCAAATGTCGCGATCGCTAGGCGTGCAGTTACGTTTTCCTACAGCTCGAATCGACGTTGGTGTACTTTCGTTGATTTAAGACGCTTTATGGCAGTAATCAGGCCACGTCGAGTGCGTTGTCTGCCGTCACACGAGCTTTTCGGTCAGTGCCTGCTTGTTGCTTACATTTGCATATCTTCTTCATCTGTTTCCATTCAACTTCTCGCAACTATATCATTTACGTAAGGCAGGTATCGCTACTACCCACACGACTTCATTAATTCATATTAAGGCGTCTTTTACGCTTCGCTTTAGTAAGCAAGGGGACTTTTGTAGGTTGTGTATATCCCACATGCAACGTAAACTGAAGACCACCTCTCGCCATTTTTGTTTTAGTTTACTGAATTTGTGTTTAAAAGCAATGTACAGCGATTGTGTTTGCAGGCGACCCCAGTTCATGCCGCACAAATGATAAATATGCACATGTGACATGCTGGCGACTAGCGCAGACGCATATAAAATCCCTCCTAAAGCATCCTGTATCGTTGAATAAGTTTCCAACCGCACTAGAACAAACATAATTCATAAGAGCTGCATCATCGCTTCCTACTGCGAACAAAGAAGAAAAACTCCGCTCAAACGCCGAGAACAACGTGTACAATAGAGCGTTAGGCGCTGTAGAAGGAAAAGCATAACACCGTTTCACCGACACCCGAGCACGTCCCCTCCGTTGTAAACCATAACTCCCCGAGACTGACCCGCCGTCGTGGACGCACTGGACAAGGCGCACGTCGGAAAGTCGTGGGAGGAAGTGAACCGACAGCGAAGTGGCCGCTTGTACACACCCGACTCGCTTTTTTTTTCTCCTCGTAACAAAATGGGCGTCAGAAGGATACCAGGAAAGAAAGAAAGAAAAAAAAAGCGCTATATGTACGAGCCTGGAAGTGGCGATGAGCGGAGCGTGGTGAAAAAAAAAAAAGAAAAAAAGATAAATACAAGCAAATGAAACTACGTGAGGGCTGCAGCAAACCGCAGCCTTCTTGTTACATTATTTTAATCTTGTTTGTAGGTCTGGTGTTTGGTCAAGGCGAATTGCCCGCATCGCTGCGCGTATCCCCAGCGAGCGGCGGCGGCAGCGGACGGCCGGGGTTTCGTTTGCAGTGCGTCCGCTGCTGCCTTCTTGACTTTCGGACGTTGTGAACACGGGATCCGGTGAGGGACGCCGTCGTGGGTTATGATTCATTGATCGCCCCTGCGGTGCTGGGGATGGGGGCTTCAATGAGCGGCCCGCCGCGGTCTACACGACTGGACACTGGTTATTCTGACTTTTCTCCTTTGTCGCGCGGTTATGCTTCCGGTCTGGCCAGGACAGGCATCTCTCTTGTCACCTTCTCCGTTTTTTTTTTTTTTTGCTACGTGGCCGAACGGCTTTGTGCTGACCGCTAACGCGTATGACAGCTTTTCATGCTCTGGGCGCACCGCCTACAGTTGTGAATTTGGCGCGGTCGTGGCGGACGGGTCGCAACTGTGTTCCTCTAAGAACGCTGCCCATTGAGAACACTTCTTAATGAAGACAGACTGTGCACATAAAACGGCTTTCGCTGCCCCAACGGAGAGCGCGTCATGAGTTATTCACAGCGCGGCCGACGCGTATACAAGACGGATTCCGCTGATACGAACAATTTCTGTTGGCTTTCGGCGGTAATGGTAACAAAAACATGGGAGGAGGCAGGGGTTCGTCGTGCTATATGAACGAATCACAAATCACGATCGCTTTGAAAACCTTCGTATCATCATTGCTTTGCCTTCGAACTCTATCTTTAAAAAAAGAAAGATGGGGGTAGCGAACGATTTTGGTGTCACAAATATTGCTGAAATTTCACCTGCGCGTTTTTGCCTCAGGTCAAGGTGTACTGTAACCGACCCTTTCTGCACAATGTGAATGTTCGTTTGAAAATGGACCCGAAAGGTTTCCGGAAATGGGCGGGTGTGTGTTCTCTGCGTATTCTTGGCTATCCCATGCTCTATTGCAGAATGAAGCGGCGTGTAGTTCGTAAATCATTGGCGATGGCTTTTTAGTGGAGCGGATTAGTTCTACGCCTGCGGTGTCCTCAGGCGGTTGCAGAGAAGGAAAAGTCCAATCGCCTCTCCCTCCTCTAAATGCTGGGTAGAGATAAAAACAGCTTCAGTCAAAATTTTCAAAATTAACAGCGTTCAATCTACCGGCATCTAGTTTTATAAGCATTCTGTTCTGCTGTTTTGAAAAAAAAAATGGGTGATTCGAAATCGGTGTTTTACGGGCCCAAGCTTTAACTGGGGGACAAATCACACCATAGTGGACAGCTGATATATATATCTATATATATATATATATTAAATCGAAATGTGTGGGTTCGGTCCCCATTCTGGACGCGTTTTTCTTGTTTTCTTTCTTCCTCGCCTAAATTAATAAAAAATGTAGCTTCACTAACGGTAAAATAATAGTCTAACCATTCCCCTATGCGTCCTTTGGTGTTGTAGACTGCCGGCATTGCTTTCTGTATATATATATATATATATATATATATATATATATATATATATATATATATATATATATATATAGTAAGGAAATGAGGGGCTCGTTGAGGAAATACAGAAAGATAGGGCAGCAGTCTACAACGCCGAATTGGTAAGGCATTCGACATGTAATCGAAAGGCGTGGGTTCGGTCCCCACTCTGGGCGCGTGTTTTTCTTTCTTTCTTTCTTCTGTATATTAAAAAAAATGTTTACTTCATTAACCGTAGTGAAAAAGAAAAGAGCCTAACCACACCCCTATGCCTCCTTTGGCGTTGTAGACTGCTGCCCTATCTTTCTGTATATATATATATATATATATATATATATATATATATATATATATATATATATATATTTATCCAGAAAAAGTTTTCCTTATTACTGAAAAAAAAAGTCCCACACATGCTTTTTATTGACACCTTGGGACAACAGCTCGCAAGCCTTATTTGAATGTTAAGCCGTGGTTGATCTCTATCTGATTTTTTTGTCTTTATCTGGACACACCTGAGATGCCAGAAGAGCCGTTTCACCCCCACAGACAAGTTTCTCAAGAACGGTGCCGAAAGAGAATCGTACGGTCCCGACGCAAAGCAGTTGAGCGAGTGAGATTACAAGATAAATCACGAGCAGGAGTTCCGGCAAAGCCGCTGACGCCCTTTTAATAGTTTTCCGATAATCGCTCATCTGTCGTTATTTGCCGAGTCAACGAAAGGGCAAATCCCTTTTTTCCCACACTTAATATTCTGCCCAAACGAAAACAGTGAAAGAAAAAAAAAAGAGAAAGGAGAAAACAAAGATTGCACAGAGAGAATATTATGAATACCGAAAGGGCGGCAAAAAGTCAAACGTACCGAAGAGAAAAAAAAAAAGCCAATCCGGCGACGGCAAGAAAGCCATGAATTCTTTATTATGCAAATTGGTCGTTTAATGCGTGGTAGTCCCCCTCGTTACACCTCCTCTCCACTCGGACGCACACACAACCTTGATTTTTCCTCACCCTTCCATTGGCAGGAAGCTTCGGTATTATTATTCCCGCCTTCGCCTCATTTTTGTTTCACCGGTCCTTCCAAACGCTTTCTTCGTTTTATCTAGCTTGCTCTCCGCATTTGTTTCACGCACGACAAGGGTCCTTAAACGCGCTCCGCGCCTCCACGGCTATAATTGTTTCTTTCGTTTGTTTCCTTCTCTCTCTCTCTCTTCATCATTTTTATTTTCTCTTCCTCTCTCGCCCAACTTCTTTTCTCCTTTTCTTGCCTCCTTTTTCGCACCGCCAATTTATACGCGCTGCCTCCGCTCGCCCAGTGGACTCCCAGATAAGCAAATAAGTCCTTGCAAATTAACGCCGCCGAACCGCCTTCCCTCCCCTCTCCCTCTCTCTCCCCTTCTACCGCTGCTCCTTAACCACACAAAGCCCTCTTCAATCGTTGTACATCACTCACCTCCTCTCCCCTTTATATGTATTCATCACACGCTCTGCCTTTTTCCTTCTCTCTTTTTTTCTTCTCGGCTCTTGATTACCGATGAGCCGCGGACGCAGGTCATTACGGCCGTATTTTCCTCCGCTCAGCCCTCTCTTCCTCCGTCGCCGTTTAAAGCGTAATTTCATCTTCTTTTCTCCTCCCCGACCACGTCGCTTTATTCCGGTGCATCTCTTTGGCGATATTCGTTAAGTGACTTATTTTGCTCCGAGTCACTTTCGCCGCCGCGGTGTCGAATCAATTACACGAGCGCTTTGACGCGTTGTTTTTCTCTCTCCATTTTTCTTCTTTCTTTCTCCCTCCTCCCTCTACCTTCCTCCTTTCAGGTTGTTTAACACGCGCGTAATCGTGGCTTATTTCTGGAAAGGGCGTTTGCGTCTTGATTTAATCGCTTCTTTTAACACGGAAGTGTTTTATTCCGGGATATACAGATTTCGCTGACGTCATATCCGTCATGGAAATGACGCCAGTACAACGGAGCAAGCAACCTGTAAAGGGTGCACCCCTGCACACAGGCTCTTCTTGCGGGGAAGCAACCTCTAGCACTATAGAGTACGCTGTGTTTAGGGTTGTTCGTTTTCGGGTTTTATATATTAACACGAAAGTGTTTCATGCCGGGATACACCAAGATTTCGCTGACGTCATATCCGTCACGGAAATGACGCCAGTACACGTGTCCTTGCCGAATCGACCCACCAGCAGGACGTCGCTCGCCAAGCACACCCACAAGACAGCCGCCGACCCGCAAATCATTCCCAGCTGCAGATTTCGCTGCACATTTCACTTTCGTGTTCTTCCGATTCCTATGACAGAGGGGTCAACATAATTTTTTTGCTTTACTGAACAATCCTTAGCACCACCCTCCTCGTTTTTTTTTTTTTGTTTTTTTTTTGTGTTCGCCGTATGTCGCTACTGAGATCAAAACACGTGACAGGGGGGAAGCCGAATGCTTACCTATACATTTAGAGCAAGGAGGCATATCGAATGACAACTCCGAGAAGGGCCGATTGCTTAATTTAAGTGAAGTGACACTCAGGTGGCGTCAGCGGAAGGGAATAATGGTCTTGGAGGTAATGGTCTTGCTTTATCCAGTTACAGGAACGGAAGTGGCGCAGCGCGGTTACCGGGCTCCAGACGGACTTGATCACGAAATTATTAGATATTATGGCACCAAATATATGTTCATTTCGTAATAGGAACGATGTATTTGTCTTACAACGCGCTAAGAGAAGGAAAGGAACGGAACGGTCAAGAGGCGTGTCTACGTCAAGTACTTCGCACTATGCTTATAAGCACTACGGTGTGAGACCAGACTGTTCTCAATCGACAGGGGTGACTGCTTGAAATAAACTGCCACTTGCTAAGGAATAAACTGACAGTGCCAGATATAGCATCGCGAAGCCGGCATGTAGTTGTATTAAATTTACCGAGATGTACCTCACCGTTTTCTTTCCCGCGCGACGTATCGTTTTATCAAGTGTTCCTTCAACATCACCTAAGTTCCTTGCCCCGCACTCTCGCCCTTTTTTATTAGTTTTGACACTAACAAATGAGCCCTGGAGCACCTGGAAATTCGCGTACCGTCTATGTCACCCGAATCCAACCGTATCGAAAAAAAAAGAGAAGATAGAAATCAACAAACTTTCAGACAGAAGCCGGCGGTGGCTTTCAACAAAGCAGCAACAACGCAGCACCGAACCGGAAAAGTTCCCCACCTCAAGCGTCTTCGAAGACGTAACCGGTTGGCATCCGCTACCCGCACGGACAACAACTGCACCGAACTCACAAACACCAAGGTGTACGTAAAGGTGGACAGGCCGGATTTCCAGCCCACTCCTTCCTCAGCGCATCTCACAAACAACGCTGGGAAGAGGAGACAGTAAAGCGTCTTTTTTTCCCCCTACCCCTTCCCCAGCCAACTGGGTTTCGCGTAAGCCCCTTTGTCCACGTCCCGCGTCCAGCAGCAGCCGCGAACAAAGACGAACGAAGGAGGCCCGGCCCGAGGGTAGCGACGCAACAACACGCGATGCCACCCAACAACCTCCCCGCTACCGGGAGCCACGCGCCGCCATCAAGGTGGCCGATTGTTTGTTGCCCCCGTGCGCGAGCTCCTAACTTTTCTTTCTTTTTTATCTTCTTCCAACCTCTCGCTGCAGTAGCGGGCCTCACTCCAGTCGCGTGCGTCGTTCTGCGTTGTAAAGCATCGTGCCGCGCTCGTTTTCACGCCAGCGTTTGTGGGGCGCGGGGCTGTAAAGAGAAATATTTCGAATATAATAAAGGACGCGATGAGACTCTTGATCATGCGCTTCGGGGAAAAAAAAAAGAAATGTTTAAAAATAGTTTGGGGTTGTGTACATGCAGCCGGACCAGAACGGGTTTTCGAGAGGTGTATACCGTTTTTTACTCCGCGTAACTTGCAGGCTAGCTTTGAATGGCTTTCGGCTAATGAGGCAGTTCTTAATTGCAGAAAAAGATAGAAAAATAAAACGTACGAGTAAGAGGCTAAATTTTACGAATGCAACTCTGTGTGTGGCTCCCGTGAGATTTGCGGCCGGCCTTAAGGCTTCTGAAAATTGCTCACCGTTAGAAAAACAGTTATTTCAGGTCGTCCTATGATGATGATGATGATGATAATAATGATGAACCCCAGGATACACTACAGCACTTGTCAACATTAAGGTGGACAAGCCTGGGTTCAGCGACGATTCATAACAACCGTAACTTTTTTCCTCAATCACGGGAATGTCTTCAGGATACAGCCGTGAACCTGTTCTACGTAGCGAACCCTTCGGCCACCCATTGTCCGCGCCACAGATATATGACCGGCCGAGCATAACCGACCTCGCACGGGGGGAGTATCCGGCATTCGGCGGAAATCACGGTAGTTCCACCAAGTTCTCATCCATCTCTTTTTTTTCTTCTTCTATTCGCCTCAGAGTAGGGAGGACGAAGAGTGAGAGAGAGGAAGGGACCAGGCTCGCGTCAGTCCGCGCGTGAACAGAGGCGAGTCCTTTGCACACAAAAAACGCGCGCGCGCGCGCACGCGGCACACTCGGGCCGCCGTGAATTGTCCGTTACGTAGTCGTCGCACCTTAACAAGGCCTCCCCTTCCCTGCTTCCTCCCCCACCACGCACCCTTTCTTTCCTGGCCATCCCTTTCACATCCCAGAACGCCTCCCCCTCAACCTCTCCAATGAAATAACGCCACTTAGATCAGAAGGCCTAGCAGTTTACCCGTCCAACACTCTTCGGACGCCGTTCAGCCGCGTATGATATAGACTACGAAACATTCTGACGTACTGGCAGGTACTTGAAAGCGCGCTCTCCGATGATCGGTTCTTGCGAGACCACCAGCCAGGCATGCTGTAGTGACGGGCGTTGGCGTAAGCCACTGACCCGGCCGGTTAGCTAGCCAGCGAGTTACGGGCGCAGCCGGTTTTCGGACGATCCGCGTCCCATCAAAAGCGCGGGAGAAGAGGACTCGGGTTGAAAGGGAATGAAAGGGGTGTCCGAACGGGGTCTATTCTCTCGTCGGGGAGAAACAGGGCGCACCGAGAGCCGCGAAAAAGTGGAGGAAGAGAGCGAGAGGGGGTTTGTGGACTGTTGTGTTCAACGCTCCAGCGCGTGTCCCGCGCGTGCGGCCGCCTGTTTCAACCCTCCCTTGACATTTATTCGGTTTTTTTCTTGCTTAGATACGTTATTTTCCCATCCTTTCTGTTGTCCCCCATCTTCCC
The DNA here is from genome assembly GCF_048455015.1 of Haemaphysalis longicornis. NCBI lineage: Eukaryota > Metazoa > Arthropoda > Arachnida > Ixodida > Ixodidae > Haemaphysalis > Haemaphysalis longicornis. The sequence continues at coordinate 50,825,128 of NW_027526445.1, forward strand.
TATTATTCATATCAGAATTTTTTTAGAAACCTCGACCTGCTCATTGCCGACCATGTTGACCCACCGTTCGCCCGAGTGGGCTTATTCGACCCCCTTTACTCTGTTAAACTTCCAAATAAGCGCCCCGTCGTAACGAGGCCGAGTTCGATTCGTTCCCAGCACGGCCGTGTGACGACGACGATGAGCCTAGGGGACGTGAGGGACCGTCCACTAAAGTGGATATAATCCTTCCCGCAGGAACGGCGCCCTGGTACTGATCGGATTCAGCGGTCACAACGTGGCGGGTTAACACAGTAGGAAGACGAAGATTGGTGAGATGCCGCCGTGAGGAAAGGAGACTAGCTATAGTCAGTCAAACGACGGGAGTGCAGCTAGCTGCCGAGTTTCGATACGTACCGCAACCAAGTAATTTTAGGGGCGACGCCCCATAGGGGCTGGGTCTGTTGGCGTCTCCGGTCGTCGTCGTAATCGTCGTCTCATGTAGTCACGGTACTAAAACACCGGGATGCTCGGTCACGGCTCGCGCTACAACGTAACGAGTACTAAAAAAAAAAACAAAAAAAACACCGGGACACTCGTTTGCGCCTCGCGCTAGAGAGCTTCGTGCTTCAAAGACAAGAAACTTTTGCAGCAAAGCTGTATACCTCTACCTCACGACGGTTTCATCTCCGTTGGCAAAAACGCCCAGGCGTCAAGAATACAGTTAAACACTGCACGCTTCGCCCCTCACCAGGTTTCACGTTAGTGGAGAAGGCCTGGGTTTTTTTTTTTTTTTTTCTGTACGACTTATCGTCAGGCAAATTAAATTAGGTTGGCTTGGGATGTGCCGTAAGAAAGTATCGCCGCAATGGCTACCAGCCGACTTCCAAGAGGCATAAGGGATACAGCATCAAAGTATTTTCTTATTTCTATTGGTGCGCACTGAATCAGCACATGCGCGTTTTCACGGACGATGCGCTTATTCTGTGCAAGCTATCGAGACAAGAAAACAAAAATCAGGATAAGGCAGTCAGGGTAGCAGCCTGCAACCTCATACGAGCGATAGCCCCTTTGAAATGCCTTCTGTAGTCTATACTGCAGCAGACAATCCAGGCTATGGCAGGCTACGAAACAACCGAAGATCTTCGCTGCCAAGTGACTGGCCAGGGGCCTTTGGGAACTTGCTCTAGGGGCTAGTTGCAAATACGCTTGTGTTCTCTATAGCTTGTCAAGTGTCCGAAGTTCGGCATTTCTTGCTCGATATCCATTATTACAAAGTGTTGCTTGTGACAGCGTTTGTATACTTGCTAACGTAGCCAAACGCGCCAGCTTGCGTTTGTTAGCGCCGTGTTTCAGCACCCGGGTTAACGAAGAGTGCATTGTTGTTTACCATTGAGCCTTGACTCCTCTTCGCTGCTGCCAGCGAATTCTCGGCTTGGAACACCAAACCCCTTGCCACCGGCAGTCGGTGGAGCAGGATTCGGTTTCTTGGGATTTAACCCCAGCCTGCGACCTCCGCTACGTGTTAAGCACGGCCTTCAGCCGGTATGCGACAGGCCTCTCGTTTGTCAGGGGTCGTGAACCTTCACACCCCACCCAAGGTGATTGAAGTTCCCCACGGAAAGATAGCGAGCGACCGTAACAAACCGGAAGCAGTGATACCGAGCCAGAGAAACGGATAATGGGAAAAAAGATAACGCTTCTCACGTTAGAAGCCGCTCCATTGCAAGCGATAGCTAAGACGAAACTAGAAAGAAAAAAAGACTCCTTACAACCATACTGGTTAAAAGGGGCGCAGTATAGCTAAACAAGAGCGGCGCCGGAGGTAAGGAGCCTATGCCGACAAATTAGTGCTGGCGTGCCCCGCAGCAAGGAGGGGACGAAACCAAACCAGGGATTGGCGACACGCAAACGCGGCGACTAGGAGGGCCAGGAAACGGCGACCACCCACTGCGTTGCACAGAGCGCGGCGCCGCTACGTCTGCTCAGGACGCACATCGACGGATAGTATTTTCGGCGCTCCGCTCCCGTGCAGCCCACGGCTACACTGTACCACGGCGATGCGCGCAGAGCAGTCGCATCCACTAGCGCCTCGGGGACACCAGTCGACGAGCCGGGGAAGGTGTGCACGTACCGGAAACGGAGACAATCCGGGATGATAAGAAAAAAGAAAGAAAAGTCAGAATAGCCCGAGAGGACGAGAGCTGGGCGATATCTCTCTAGAGACCTGCGGGACAGCGGACACGAGTATACGTATACGGTATCGGGGCGGTTGGGAGGGTCGACACGTTACAGGGTTCAAGGTTAGCACCTCTGGCTGCGCCAGCAGGCGAAGATAAAGTACGTACACGCGACAAAAGCACTCTTTTTAGGAAAGAGTGAACGAAACAATCGCTGTCTTTTTCACTTTTTTTTCTGTTTTCTCTTAGAAACAGCAAGCGGACCACCGGCAATCGTCGCTGAACGCTACTGCGTTGGGAACACGATGTTTTAGGCGGGCGCATACGAGAGGGAGGACAAGCTAGAGGCGAGGGCAGGCGAGAGGTTCTAAACCGAAGCACCAGCACCAACGGAAGGAGGAAGAACAAGAAGAAGGTGTGGCGTGGGGGGCCTCGGTGGATCGGCGCCCATATTTCACCCGCAGTGCCAATCCACGCATCGCACCTGTCATGGCGCCTCGGACAAATTTGTCCATTGTCGGCCTCCGCGCGCGGCCCTCGGCTTTCCTTTTACGAGCCTTTTAGCGGCCAACGACGGGGCGCAACACGGGCGAGAGGCGCGGATGCCCCGCCGCCCGTCTCATCCCTGCGCGCCCGGTCATAACAGGCCGTCTCGGCCGGCAACCCATAATTCATAGCGAAACGCCGCAGCTACCGTCTCTTTTTTCTCTCTCCTTTTCGCATGCCGGAGAACAAGAGCCACCGGGTACGATACCGTCACGCCACGTCTGGATTCCAAAAGCCTCCGGTGTTTCACGTGGAGCCTTGTTCTCTTTTAGCCTACTGTTTGTTCCCGTAAACCCTTTCCTCCGCCCTCGTTTGGCCATGGGAGCCATGAGGACTAGCACGGGGGTCAACTTTTGAAGCATACAAGCAAGCAATCCTAGTCTCTCTAAGGCCTAACTGTAAAGGCCCGTTCACATTTGCGATGGGAATGCTACCGCTTTGTCGCGCCGCGACAAAAATTGGTCCAGATCATTCGACAAAAACGATTGCGCTAAACTGACCTATGGGGCGCATGTTTAATGCACCCGTAGCATCATGTGGGACTCGCCCATTTTGGTTGCTCCCAGGCTGCTTAGTAACCGGCAGATTTCTCTATCAGACCTACCGGAAACTATGATTGCGGCCAGCGGATACGATTTCACCAATGGCACCGTAATGCGACGACGCTAACCAGCTCGAGTCTATTTTGAAACGAAAGATGTAAAGGAGTCTTCAAGCATGCCAACGGTGAAACATTCTCCCATGCCGTCGCCGTTTTTGGAATTGAACCTAACTCCTCCTAAATCAGCTATAGCGTTCCGCCAAAGGAAGGGGTGAGAGGCGAAGTCGTTAATTCTAGGACCTTGCGCGAATTTATGTATACACGCCAAAATCTTTGCAGGCGAAAAGCTGGACTACGGGAGGCTGCGGCCCGGCGTTCCCGGAGACAGCAGAGGACATCGTGCCCCTCGGTGGGGTCCCTGCGGTCAGCCGAGAGGAACACTTGGCCGAACGAAGCGCTCCGCCCTGCGTCTTTCGTCTTCCCACAAAGGGCTTCGAGAGACGAAGCAAAAGAAGAGTGCCCCGCTGAGACGCAATAAATTTGCGGCATGCACATTTCTCGAATCGTTTAGAGAACACGGCCAGCGCTTGCGGTGGGCTTGGGGGAGGTTTCCGCTTCTACTCCGTTCGTCTCTCTTCTCTCTCTCTCTCTCTCTCTCTCTCTCTCTGTCTCTCTCTCTCGCTCGCTCGCTCGAGACGGAGATATGGGTGGGCACTTTTGTTTTCTCTATGTTCGGTTTGCTTTCTGTTTTTCTTCTCTGCCGCTGCCGGAGGAAAATCACGTGGACCACGCTCGTGGCTTGGAACGCACGCACTGCGCTGCCGAGCCCCTCCAGTCCACCGCAGCGCCGCGACCCCGAGCTTTGGAGGTAAACAAAAAAAAAAAAAAAAAGGAACGGCGAAAGGAACAGGTTCGTTCCCGAATTGTGTGTAGCGGTAAGTGGTCCAAAATACAAAACGGCTCGGCTACCACGGGACGACGTTCGGTATTTCACAGAACAAAAGGTGAACAAAAAAATAACGTTCTTCACGAGAAAGTTGACGTCCCGGCAGACCGAGGTTAGAAAACCGCTTCGCGTGTAGCTTCAGAAAGCGATGGCCTTGCAGGCGCTGTAGAAGTTCGATTCTGCTACGTTCATATACCCATCCCAACTAGGCGTGACACAACAAGGCCACAAAAGAATGCAACACGCGATGTTTTTTTCCTCCTTCACGGCCGGCAATGGCGCTAACTACGCGTGCGTAAGTTAAACTAAAATTTGGTTAAACGAAATGTGGCTACAGGTTAAATGACGTGAAACGCCACTGCATTATCCTGTTTAACCCTAATCTCGCACAGCATTCCGCAGCACAAACAACTGTATTAGTCCTACTTGATCCATGCCTACACCAACACCACTACACACATATACACATACCGCACCGAGCAGACAGCCGAAGGAGGCGGCGCTACTCAGCGCTAGAAATGTGTGTGCCAGCTGAGCGGCTCGTTTGCTGAGCGATACAGTGCCCATTTAAGATAAAAAAAATTAGCAGTGGCTTAGCTCGGCTATGCCAGGATATACGTAGCATGAGCTAAGGTTCACCAATCCAGTTCAATCCAGTCCAGTCCAGTCCGGTCCAATCCAGTCCGGTCCTGTGCAGTCCAGTCACTGCTCCTCGCGCATGCGCAGCACGCCTCTCCAGGCGCCACGTGAAACGGCTATCAAGCGGCTCCGGCGCAGCGTCAGACTTGGCTACTGCGCAACGGAGGCGCACAGCTGGGCACGCGCCGGCGCCAGTGCGTCTGGCACGGCTATGACGTCACTCCTCTGGAATGCGCAGACCGGCGAATGTGCGGACCCAATGCTCTGCACACCCGTACTCCAATTGGATTGGATTTCCAATCCAATCCAATTTAATCCAAATTCAATCCAATCCAATGCTCCTCGCGCTTGCGCAGCACGGCCCTTCAGGGTCCACGCGAAACTGCTCAACCTCGGCCACTGTAGCTTACGCTACAAAAGACACGCCCTCCTCTGTCTTGGTGGCTGGAAACTCTATATGGCTCAGCAGGCCAGCCGCTTCATGCATTCCCAGACGTCGCCTAGCAACGGCGCTCCGCTTTCTTGCTGTATCCGCATGTCGTCGTCAGGTTGGCTTCGCAAACTAAAGTTTTTTGATTGATTGTAGGGTTTAACGCGTCGTCGCAACGCAGGCAATGAGGCGCGATGTAGTAGAGGACTCCGGATTAATTTTGACCACCTAGGGATTTTTAACGTGCGCCGAAATCAGAAAAGTTTTTTTTCTCGCCAAGAAGAGTCACCGCTGATGGGACTCGAACCAGAGACCTCAATCTCAGCGGCGTGGAGTCTCACCCACCAAGCCATCGCGGCGGGGGTGAATCTTTAAGGACGTGCCGTCTTGCACGCAAAGCGCATCAGTCTCGCGTGCCAAAAAACTCGAAAGTTTTTCTGGATTCGCGGTCGGGGAAAGCTTTCCACCCGAGCACTCACGCCCTTGTCGAATTTGCATAGCACTCACCGTCCACACCCGCTGTCTTTTTCAAACACACGCAAAAAGGTATAAAACCATTCGCACGCCCGAAAGCGAGGTCGGAGATGGCTCAAGGTCCACCGCCGGTATACGAGGAATCGCTGAGGCTGCTCGCCCGCCACCTCAGCAGAAACCGAGCGGCTTTCGTTTCAGCGCCACCAGAGGTATTGCACTCACGGAGAATTTCGTCCTTGCACGCGACACGTGGCAGCTTAACCTCCGTACTGTTCCAGTGAGGTACAATGAGATGAGAAAGTGCGGGAAAATAATGCGATTTTGTGTTCTCTACAGAGCTTCCCAAAACACCTGACTTCCTCAATGCTCAACGAATATTCGTGACACCTCAGGTCACCACACAATGAACATTCTTCGGTACAAGAAGAAAACAAAACACTATGTTGTAGTAGGGCCCATGGGAGTAATCGAACGCACCGCTGCCGTCATACTGAACCATTAAAAAGATTAATGCTTTCGTAATGAGCCAATTCACCCAAACACCCATTTCAACAGAAATAAATGCTGTAAGGGTGACAGTGAGAGCCGTCTGGTTTAAAAAGAAACTAAATTTCTGCGCGAGTTCACATTCACGCAGTCTCGAATAATGACCACACGACGAACTTACTCCCGAGTTTTTCTCTTTTAAATTAACGAGCACCGCAACACGGACGAGTTGTTCTGCCGTAACGGCGTCACGCTATTCTATGCATCCGGCGCATGGCAACGGCGAACCGGTAATCACTACCCAGCAGAAATAGGAGGCGAGATACGGTAGAAGGAAAGGGGACAGAAAACGCGCTTTTCCTGCGTTTTCTTCCAATATGGAGTCCCGAAGGAAGAAGAGCCGGGGAAGAAGGGGACGGGCGATCGGCGACGAACCGGGGCACGGCTCTCGCGTGCACATCCCGCGCACTCAGCATCCCGATTTTTCTGCATACAGCCGCGCTCAGCAAACGCGGCTCGCGCGCCACCCGGTCCGGCAACGTTAGCAATCCAGTTCGCCGTCCTTCTTTTTCCCGTAGCGCTTTGCTTGTCTTTGCTTCTCCCCGCTTCCCTATAGCGCTCCAAACCCCGGAGTGAGCCCGTGGCGCGGTAGATGTCCCCAAATCCCTCCCAACTCTCCCCGGGAGTTCCGCGCTTCCCGCGCCCTTCTCCCTACGCTTTTGTTCTTGAGCTCGTTTCGTCTTTTGCCAACCCTTTCGTTGACGCTCAAGCAGCAAGCTCGGAAGAGCGGGCCTCGACGCCCGTGACGCTGCCGTCCATTCCCCAAAACTGCAAAGAGAAAGACGCGGACGCAACCCGTTCTCCCCCCTTCCCTTCGCATCTTCCACGGCTCCGCTCCGAACGGGATGCGGACGAGGCCCGTGAACAGCGCTGTTCTTGGAAACGCGACCGCTAGGTGTGACATTTTTGCGAAGTGAGGAAGATTCAATAAAATGAACGGTGATCATAGCAACGGACGTTAGAGGTGGACCACGGTTCGGGATTGGGGGTGAAAGGGCAGCCCAGGTATCGTAATCAAGGTGGCGGTGCTTGCACAACTCCCCTCGATCACGCAGACGGCGGCCGCCAGACCGAATGGGGAGAAATGGCGAAATGAAGGCGCGAGGGGGTGAGACAAGAGGAGAAGCGAGGAGGAGGAAAGAGAAACAAGAGAGCCGCACGCGCGCCCAGCGGGGCTTCGCGGGCAAGCTGACTGCGCGGGGGAAAAGGTTGGCAGCTTCGGGCGGAGACACACGCGGCAGCGTCCGATGCGGTGCCGATCAATAAACGCCATAATAGGAACGGCGAGCGACGACGACGACGACGACGACGAAGACCTACCCGCCCGCCACCTTCCTTCCTCCCGATCCCTTTCCGAAGCCCTCCCCACCCGCGATGCAAATGCGGAGGATGCAGCCATCTCCTTCACGCGGCGTTGTGTTTGCTGCTGCTGCCCGGAGCGAGTGGAGCTCAACCCGCGGCTATGCCGCCGACCCCCGCTCTGCTCTTGCGCTTCTTCCACGCGCTGCTTCATCTTCGTTTCCCCTGTTCCAGCCGGTCTACCTACGGCACGTCTTCATTTTTCCCCTTTCTGCTCCCGAAATCCGTCCACGCGGACGCCGCCCCGCGTCGTCCTCCCTAATTCCCGTGCACTCTCCTTTTTTTCTCTTTTTTACCCCCTCGCGCACCGTTTTCCCGTATCCAGCCTCCCTTTCCAGCGCGCTGTCTCCCTGCGTCCCCTGCTCTCTCCTCCTTCGACACTCCCGTCAAAATAAACAGGAGGCCAGCTCTGTTCTACCCTTGAGGCCCCCGGCATGCCTGCCGTCTCCTCCCTCTCACAACGGTCCGGTCGATCTCCATCACACAGCCTTCTTCTCATTTTGCCTTTCGTGCATAAAGCGGGCGCGGCGGCGGCGGCCAGGTCGGCTTCTTTTCCCTTTATTCCCAATTTCGGGTCCCCGCATGCCGCCGCCGCGTTTCCCATCTCGCGCTCCTGCAGCCATCGATAAGTTTTCGACTTTTCCGACTGTCATTCGCCCCGGAGAAGAAGCGGTCCGCGGCTTCACCTCTGGGCAGGAGCGGGGCCGCCACCCACATCATTCCTGCCGTTCCCTTTTCTTTCCCGGCCTCTCTCGGCACCCTTCTGTCCCGACGTATTTCATTCGCTCTCCTCGGCAACTCTTTGCCGTTGCGCAGCCGCTATAAACGCGCGCTTCTCTGTCGCTTTCGTTTTCGGCTTGAGCGGCGGGTTCTTAACGCTCGCCCCGACGCTCATCGACTGTCCTTACTCCCTATCCCCTTATTCCTGCTTTTCTCTTCTTTTTTCGGGTCCGTCCGAAGCCTCCCGTGTAGCATCTCCTCATCACAAGCCCCCGCTGATCTGCCGTTATTTCTTTCTCCCTTATCTCCCGTTAGAACGGTCCGCATTCTCGCGCGCTCCAGGTTCTCACTTTTTTTGCGTTTCCCTTTCTTTCCCTTTCTTTTTTTTATTTGAGTTGTGAACCCCATCTCTCTTCCTCACACACACAAAAAACAGAAACGAAAGGGGAGAAATACACCTCCCATTCTTCAGTTCTCGAGGCCTATTCTCGATCTCGAGTTAGCCCAGACTGCACGCGTTCGAGGACGACGCCAATGAGCACCGAGTCGCCCCGCGCCGGCCCTGCGAGCCTCAATCCTTTCCCCGATACCCGTTTCTGCCTCTCCCAGTATTTTGCCCATTCGTGAAGCGAGCCCTCGTGAGCGGCGTGCAGTCAGTCGCGTGTAGCCGACGAGGTCGTAAGCCCCCTTCCCCTCAAAAGAAGCAGAAGCGTAACAAAGGACAAAAAGAGGGTAACGAGGCTGTAAATTTTGAACTGCACTACAAAGAAATGGAAGGGCTAAAAGCAAGCGCGCAGAAGGAAAAGGAATACGGGAGGTGGGTAGCCTCCTGCTTCAAAACCGGCCCATTCTATCCTATTACATCCCCCTCTCCCTCTACACCCGCTAACCCTTCATGCCTTTCGCTCCCCGATTGCCCAATTCCGAACTGCCGGCCCAGCGCAGACAACAGGATGGACGCTGCAGCCTAACGCAAAAGAGAATAAAGTACGGGAGACCACGGCCGCGGGGAGGGCGGGAATCGAAAGGGAAAAAGGGTTCGGAGAAAACCACGGGGAAGAAGGAAAAAAGGGAAATTGGAAGCAAGAAAAGCACGGGTGCACATCGAAGGGATCAGCTAACGGCAATGGAGGGAGGGGGAGCGCATGAGGGGAGAGAAGTACGGTTCCAGTACCACTCCTAAGCAGGCCGAGAACCGTTCGGTCGCGTGGCCAAAGGGCATGTAGCGTGTAATAAAGAAAGCTGCACGCATGGACGGGGCCAACGGGACGGGATGACCCTAGAGTGAGAAAGGGAGGCAGGAGCACGACACTTGTCTCGGAATTAAAAAAAAAGAGGACGGGGAATAAACTAAAAGCGGGAAAAGTCTCAACGCACAAAATTGGAGATGAATAAGAACAGAGATTTGTGGGTGAAAGCGAGGAGAATGAAAAGAACTCGGCAGGAAGGGAAGGACTGGTTTTGAGAGAACCGGGGGAGATGGAGAGCGCTGCCGTTCGGGCTAGGCCGAGCCGCGTTGCACAGCGGGAAGCCACCGATATCCCGCCTGCGTAGGCCCACCAGGAAATACAGACACAACTGCGTTAAGAACACGCATCGGTTAGCAAGCGCTATTCATTGTTCGAGGAAATTCCACAACGCTGTTACACAACGTTGCGAACATGGTCAAGATGGGCTTGCATACAACGCAAGAGAAACATTTACGGTGTATACGAAATAGAAGCTCCACAAACTTGGCTCTACTAGCTGAAACAAAAGGGCGGATCCGCGTCGGAAAACGGGTGAATGAACACGGCCTGATAATTAGGACAGATTTTCAAAGAGGTACGCGTGTCTTTAAATGTCACGTAGATAAAGACCCATTGTTAGTCTCTCTCCGGTATGGCGGGGGGGGGGGGGGCGGAATAAACTTCGCGGTGACGGGGAATCCGTTGCTGTAACGACAACCACCGCGAACTGCGGCACGCAACAGCGGCGTGTCGACCGGGTCTGAAAAAGACCATGTCACCACGTCGGACTGTAGGTAGATATGATAGCGAGTAAAGCGCGTTTAAAACATACCAGTGATGACCCTGCCCCGAGATAAAGCATGCAACTCACATTTGGTGTCCTCCTTGACGGTCAGGGGCTTGGTGTCGCCGTCTTCGAACAGCCGTATAAACGTGTCGCCCTTTTTATCTGCACAGAAAAACAAGAGGAGGGATAAGTCGTTGAGGCTAAGTCAATGCGAACTATATAGTTGTTGAAACGAATGAATCACGTTAATTTCTATTTTCGCGCAGAAAAGAAGTAGGCTGATGAAATTACACGATAAAGCCCCTGAGCCTGATGGTTGGCCGGGGGCAATGACTTGCAATTGGTACAAGCAATGCATCTCCGTTTAAACAAGCAGGCCTCACATAGGAAACCACAACAGTACAAAGCATGGAAAAAACATGAAAATGCATAAAATCAACTTTTTTTGGCCTGGTCGCTATCACTGCAGTAAAAATGAAATTACGTGAATGCACATTACATATACATTTAACCTCCTCCTCACACCCCTTTTCTTTTTTTTCGTAAAGACGGGTGTTCATGAACGCGGCCACCCTTTCCTCTTGGTGTCAAAAGCTCGCGGTGGCAGCAGCGCACCACCTTTACCGGTAAGCCACCACGGTGGTACCTCTGTTTTTTTAACACGCAAGTGTTTTATTCCGGGATAAACAAATATTTGAGTAGCGTCATATCCGTAACGGAAGTGACGCCAGCGCAACGAAGCAAGCGGCCTGTAAAGGATGCACCCCTGCACACAGGGTCTTCTTGCGGCGAAGCAACCTTTAGAACCAAAGAGTACGTTACACTTAGGGTTGTTCGCTTTCGGGTTTTATATGTTAACACGACAGTGTTTTATGCCAGGACACACCAGTATCACATTGACTTCATATCCGCCGAAGCGACCCGCCAGCAGGATGTCGCTCGCCAAGCATACCCACAAGACAGCCGCCGACCCGCAAATCATGCTCAGCAGCAGCTTTCACTGCACAGTTCGCTTTCGCGTTTTGCCGATTCCTGAGACAGAGGAATCAACCATAATGTTTTCGCTCAATGGGCTACAATGGGCTTTAGCCTTAAAAACTTTTTTGTTTGTTTGTTCACGTCTCTTTTTGGCTCAGACGGAGGAAGCGATGAGCGGCCCCACTTTCATACGAGAATACCGTTGTTTCGTCACGCGCGCTATCCATACATGTCCCGCGGGCACACTTCCTTTTCATCTATCACCAACAGTTTAAAACCGGCATTTCTCTCCGAGCACCCATTTCGCATTTTCTCTCCCTCTCTCCAAAGCTAAACAATTATCGCGTTTGACTTCAAGCCACCCACAGCGCGCGCGCGCGGACTCGCCTAAAAGGAACTGCGCGGAGCTCGAAACACGGCACCCTCGGTGAACAAGGCGGTCACACACTCATCCCCTGCGCGCGCTCTCTGACCCCGAAGGCCTCACAATGCACACACGCGCGCGTACGTCTCTCCATCTGTCCTTCCCGGCGAGAATTGTTGTACATTCCCCGCCGCGCAGCAGCAGAGGCGCGAACGCGGATTCCAACGGCGCGTTGCAGCGCGTCCGGCGCTGTAAAAGCGCATCTCCGGCAGCGGCGTCACGGTCCAAATTCAAACCGCGCGCGCTATTCTAGATCAACGAGCCCCGCCGCAACCTTTCTCACCCTCGCCGTTCATTTCGTCGAGCCCATTCTCCTACTCATGACGTTTCTGGAAACAGACCAATCAGAAGCATGCGTTGGCCATAGCTGAGTGCTTCCAGATGCAACCACCATGCCTTGTCCCAGTAAATGGCGTTGATTGAAACTCTTCTGCCTCTCTTCTGCTTACCGCAGCCACTACGTTTATATTTTCGGGCTTATATGTATATATGTACGCTGCAGCCACCCTGTGTCTTTGGGGTGTGTATATGTGCCGGTGTATATATACGTATATGTATATATAACGGCACCCGCCCCATCGAGCGGCCGAATATGCCGGCGAGCTCGGTGATCTCTGCAACAGCTGCGGACAGTGACCTAGATTTGGGAGAGTCGGGTGGGAAGCGGGCACGGTCGAGGGAGGAATACACGGGGTGGGCAAAATCGGTTCACGGCCGCATCCAGATGACGGCGGCCCCTCGCCGGTGTGGGGGGTGGCTCTGCCCACCACAGCACAGAAAGTCGTATTGTGTGCGCGGCGCAGTTCACGGGAATTGAAGGCCGCCCATGTTGAGGCTTCGTACCATCCGGAATTATACTCTCTAGTTTAATATACAAAAATACTTACCGTTCGAAATAAGCAATTGACATGTAGTTTATGATTTTTGCTTTTAGACGGACGCAGCGATGTTTTCATGCGCACGTATTGAACATGCAGAATTCTCTAAAATTGGCCGAATTTCCACAAGTTCTTGCCATAAACAAGCCCTAACAAAGGTCAAAGGAGCCGGTTTATTAGCGGAAATTCTTAGAAGCCCACTGATTGAAATAGTACTGGTCCTCCCACTTTGCACGCACCCCCCTTAAACCTTTTTATTATTGAAAATCTCGCAAAAAATAGCAGCAAAGTAATATCCGAAGCTCGCGATTGGAAGATGTTTAGAAGCTCCATTGAAATTACAGAGTAGTGCAATTCATTTGAACCCGCGGCGGTTGCTCAGTGGCTAAGGCGTTGTGCTGCTGAGCACGAGGACGCGGGTTCGATTCCCGGCAGCGGTGGCCGTTTTTCTGAAGGAGGCGGAAAGCGAAAACGCCCGTCTCGAGATTTCGGCGCACGTTAAAGATCCCCCAGGTGGTCAAAATTAATCCGGAGCCTTCCACTACGGTGCGCCCCATCGCCTGAGTAGCGTCGGCGCGTTAAACCCCGCAATAAAATCACTTCATGGCAGGAGAAAGGCATTTCACCATACTTCACCGCATCATGCAGCACAGGAGTGCAATTAAACGCAAAGTGCGAAAATTTGAAGTACGATGCGCGGATTTTAACGTTTCGTTTCACGGAGACAAATTACAGGCGTGTCTCGGCCACTTGATTGATTGTAGGGTTTAACGCGCCGACGCAACGCAGGCGATGAGGCGCGCCGTAGTGGAGGGCTCCGGATTAATTTTGACCACCTGGGGATCTTTAACGTGCGCCGAAATCTCGTACACACGGGCGTTTTTGCTTTTCGCCTCCATCAGAAAAGCGGCCGCCGCGGCCGGGAATCGAACCCGCGACCTAGTGTTCAGCAGCGCAACGCCTTAGCCACTGAGCCACCGCGGCGGGTCGGCCACTTTAGCAATGTGAGGTTAACTAACGTGAATTAACCGCACGATATAAACTTGAAAACCTCGAACGCCGCGCGTTCGATGTTCATGGCGTGTCATCCTCCGCGTATACACGCTGCATGCTTTTTGACGCCCAAAGGAAAACTCATCCTGGGAAAGATATCTCGGCAGATCCATCTCGGCACCTCTGCGGCTAATTGGTGCAGATCAACTTTCCCGAAGCCCGGTGGGAACCATAACCTCGCGGTTCGCAGGCACGGAGCGTGATTCCTGCAGGATATATCGTATACACACCCACGGATCACGCTCAGTTCCGCTCCCGCTGTTCTTTATTTAAAAAATCGTCCACGACCGCGCCGATGGGCGCATTATAACTTCCGAATCGCCGCAGCTGCCGCCGATTCAACTTCGCCCCGCACCGCGAAACCGGCTCCGCAGCGCTCCAAAGAAGAAATAAGTTGGAAATAAAAGCTGCCGATAATAATCGGAGGCGCGCGAACGCTGCGCTTTGGTCACGGACTCGAAACGCCGTTAAGCGAACCGCGAGGGGTCAAACGGGACCGACGTGAAACAAGGGAAAAAAAGAATGGAAACAAAAGAAACCGGAAAGCAGCAAAGTGCTGAGTCATGGTGTCTGGCTGAAAAAGAAAAAAAGAAACTTGCCGTGAGACCCTTTCCCGTAGAGAAAGCGGAAAGCGAATTTCGTACGCGGATGTGTGAATATGAGAAGAAAAGGAACTTTCGTCTTGGATGTACTATTTCGACGAAAAGCTATCCAAGTCAGGGACCCTTCCGTGCGAAATGGGGAATGTAGAAAGTGTAAGCTAAGTCCCATAAAGCACTGAAGGAATCTGCGTGGGTATTATTAAGACCGAGGAATTGTACTGCGATGTCCAAGTAAAGACAAACCGTGCAAACATAACACGAGTGGTAGACAAAAATTTGGCTTTAAAAAATACGAAGCCAACTAAATTTGTAAATGGGAAAAGGGAAAAATTTTACCCGCAAAGTAATGTATAAGCGACCAAGACGGGCAATTTCGTACTCTGATTCGCAAGGGAAAAAAATGCAAGAAAGAAAACAAAACAAAACGCAATGAAAGCGGTGGTCAAAAATGTGTGTTCTTCAAAATTCGAAGTGAAATACGCCTGGAAAGCAACAACAACAAAAAAAGACGGAATACTTTGTAACCAGATCTCCACCCATTACCCCCCCCCCCCACACACACACACACAAACACACACGAATTTTTTTCTTTCAGCTGTATAAAAAATAACCATCAAAATAAGCATCTTCTGTGTACAGTAAAGGAGACCATCCGTCGAAGGAAGGGGTTGTGTTCGGTCGCCGGTTCAAGTCAGTGACCCCTGCGGGGGACCAATAGTCATCGTCGGGCGAGGGATCATTTCCTGGCACAGCAGCACCTCAGGCGTGTTGTCCCGCTCGCCAGCTTTTCGGCCATTTAGGTAAACAAACGGGAGAGAGCGGCGTGTTCAAAGACGGTGGAGCCGAAAGCCACAGCGAAGGCTCGTTCCGGCAGTGACTTGTCGGGAAAGAAAAGGAGCAAAACATGAACTAAACAGGAAAAGGAAAGAACATAAAACAGCCGCGAACTTCGGAGACAACCAGGCTCGAGACAACGCTTGTTTTGAACGGCACTGACCGGTTCAGCAGGCCGCATTCCACCCTTCGCGTGCTAGTGATTTTCATAAGCTGCGAGTGAAGGAGTCGTAGAAAGCGCCAGGTGTGAAGAGACCCGCGTAGGGGGCGCAACGAGTTGAGCAGCAGCTTTAAAATTTGAGGACGTTTGAGCTAACGATTGAGGTTGTAATAAAGAGGAAGGAAGGAAGGATGTAGAAGGAAGGCAGGAAAGTTAAGCTGGCTAGAGCCTAGTTTGCTATCCTGCACGTGGGAAAGGGTACATAGGCAAAAAAAAAAAAGAAGAAGAAAGGAAACAACGAAGAAAAGTTGTGGCAGACAGGCATGTCCAGCGCTGAAGCGCTAAAAATTCAAGCTCAGGGATTGCCACTGGAGGCTTTCAGTCTATAGTCCGGAGTTCAAGTTCATCGCCCGTAGAAAGCGTAAGAGTTCTTTAATCGCCTTCTAAGCGGATGACAAGAAGGCTAGTGACACGGAATCTTCTCCTCCGAAAATGGAGGTTATAATAAAAAAACCTAATGTCAATATTATAGGCTCGGCCTAAGCACGCCTTCAATAAAGCGAATGCGAGTTACCAACTTCAGAAAAGAAAATGCAGAAACAGTGTGGAGGCTAAAACAGGGTGTCTTGCAAATCATGTGGTCGGGGCTCCGACAATGAAAATATTAGCTTTTGGGGGGCTCTGTTTTTACCTGGATAGTGCTAGCTTAATGGGAGAAAGCCAAATCAGGCCGACCTGAGGTAACAAAGTTGGAAGTTGATGAATAAGCGGATATAGAAACATAGCAGCTGGCTTTGGAAAGAATGTGAATTCGACAAGCCAATTCAACCCGATTCAATGCGAATGCCAATCCCATCCAATTCGACGTTAAACTCAATCTCGTAGAAATGTCCAGCAAAAAAATAAAGAAGGCGATTCTGTGAAATACACGCACGCCATATGCAGCCAACTCCACCAATTCAAAAATAAATAGAAATAAATAAAAACGCCTCGCATTTTTATTTGAATAAGAGCACTTTTTTCATTTATTTTTCTTTAGCCAGGAGCAGCACTCGGGCTTATCGCTACTCTTTCAGAAGTGACTACTCTTGAGGTGCTCAGTGTATTGCAAAATAATTTCCCGCAGCTAATGTTGAGGATGAAAGCTGGCGTTGTGCGCAGTTTAAAGTTGATCGCATTTCTCCACCAGGTTCCAAAGCAACGAAAAATATCCCATTTTGATGTATGGGCAGTAACTTCTGACAACGAATTAAGCAAAGGCTATTCAGAGTTCTGCGAAGCATTTTGAAGTGGTCATATGCACATTGAAAAGGGTGGGAGGAAGAGCAGCCCCCTAAGGAGTGCCTGCCTCGGGTGATGTGGTGGGAGTCGTACAGATGGGTGTCGACCCGGAAGCGACTACGCGAAATCTCACTGTCCTGCCAATGTGATCACGAGCAGTGGAAATTTTGAACGAGAATGCTGGGGATGTTTTGTAGAGTAGGCGGAAAAATTACCGCCAACCGACAAAGCAGAACTCGGTTAATGTCGCAGCGGTTGTGCCTACTTTTAGAGTCCTTAATAGCTGCGCTGCAAAAGCCTGCAATCAATGCAGGATGAAAGCGGAACGGGACCTCTCCACGTGACTGGTGAGCTCGCACTCGCATTGCGCTCTCCCTTTGCCTCTTGTCTCGTAATGGTACCCGGGCCTAAATACAACGCGTAATGCTGTAACAAAAAAAAAAAAAAGAACTGCACGTTTCCTGTACCCAATCCATGGAGTTGTATCTGGATCTGACAGCGGCTGGCCACTGTTTGTGGATTGTGCAGACAGAGGTATTCCCTCACCCGTGCACCAACAAATTCAGCTATGCACTGCCGTCGAAGTAAGCGGCACTTTAATTCAAGAATACGTTAAAGAAAGGTTCATAACTTATATGCTTATAGCTGCAGCGCACGTACTAGAAATTGACCAGAAAGAAAGAAGAGAGCAATACCAAAGAATAGATACGTACTATCACACTTCTACTTCTATCACACTATCACACGTACTATCAATTAATAGGACTGCTGCAAGCGTAAGGTGACCAGCGGTCGAAAGCCCCGCATTTATGCCAACTCTGTCCAACGGAATACTGCTGAGTTAGGGAATTTCGCTGCCTTCCGAACCGTCTCAATGCGTCAACGTAGCCAACAAAACCAACCAAACTGCTAAACTTCCCGTTCCCATCATCGGGCCAAAACTTCACCAAGAGGAGAGCGGTGAAGAATGTGTACGGCCGGACGCTTCCCTTCTCAGCGGTTTCCGCCTCCGGCGTTTCCTACCGCATTTCCAAACGTACATATTCCAGACTCGTGGAAAAACACCCGTCATTTCTCTCGTTTCACGCTAACAATACGCTGCAGAACACCACGACAAGGCACGCGGTCCGCGAACAAGCAATGCCTCCTAACCGCTTGCAGCCCTTAGACTGCAGCGGTACCCTTTCGGCACCCATAAAATTTCTGCAGCCTGCTTGTCCGCGGCGCAGAGCGCACACGCAGGCCCGAATGTCGTATCAGGTGGCCGCGCCAATAAATCTTGACACGGGGGCCGGCCACGAATGGTCACTACGAGTGGTCTCCCACGGAAGACGCCGACCGCTGAGCACTCCCGGCCGAGATAACCACAACCACGCGGGAAGAGAAAAAAAAAGCTGGTCGAAAACACTCTACGGGGCCCGAAAAAGACGACCAAGAAAAAGACGCAAATGGGAAGAAATGGTGGAAAGCAGTCGGAGGGCACCACCCCAAATGAAAAAAAGGAGAGTGCCACGGGAGGCGAAGAAGACGTTTCATAATGGGCACCCGAAACGCCGCAATAAATCTCCCGTATCAGCGCCCACCGCTAGGGTCCACCGTTACCAAAAGGTTTTTCACCACAGCGACGCCCTTTGTGCGTGTGGGCCACTTCAACCCTTCCGCTCCCTTCTCCCCGGATCCCGCAGGGTGCCGTCCTCTCTCCTCTCCTTTTCCTCTCGGGGAGCGACGACGAGCGAAACGACCGTCCAGAAGAAGGGGGAGAGTAGGGTCGCAAGGGGTGACGTTTGTCGGCGCGTTTGGCGGGCCATCGAAGGGCGACGTGCCAAAGAGCCGCCAAACGGTCCATAATGGCCGTTCAAACACGCTTAGGAAGCGCGCGAGCCGAGGCGGAAGGGGAACGCTGCGGGTTGTTGAAAATGGCTACACGCGGGAGCAGGCGCCCCGTCACTGACCCTCGGACCGTCCCTCGGAAAGCGGTGCTCTAAACGGCACCTTTTAACAAGCCCATCTTCCCCATTCCACGCTCTTGTAACCGCCCGCTGTCCCCCCATTGTCCGGCCGGTTTCCGACACGGTCTGCCTTTTTCGCTCCCGCGATTACACACTCCTTTCTTACCGGCCCCTCCAAGATGGCACGGCTGTTTGTGGCAAAAAGACGAGTTTTGTGGCAAAAGGAAAGCCGTACACTTGTTTGTCGTTGTCCGGAGTGCCTGCCTGCGCTTGTGCCTTGGGGAGCGAAGAGCAACAGTTTAAGTGCATTGTTCTGTGCCGGTCATTCGCCCGTATTGCTTCGTTTCGGTTTTCGGCACCTTTGAGGAGAGGCGGCGCCGACAAGCCGTGCTTTTAGCGCGCGGCGCGTTGACCCTCGACCGAAGTGTTGTTATGCCCGCTGACAAGCTGGCGTTTCAGCGCGGCATGGACGCCACTGAAGCAGGGGGAACTGATGGACGTGCCAGATGATGATGATGATGATGATGATGATGTCCTCAATGTTTTCGGTGCGTACCCTCAAGAGGGGACTCGCCAGGGCTAGTTCAGTGATTGTACTTCGACAGGACTTTTAAATGCGAATTAATTTCCGGAAAAAAGAAGGCAGTGGAATGAAAGTTCGCCATTATTAATGACCCAATTACTAAAAAATTATGTATACTTAGGCAATTCAAACGACCTGAAGCAGGAAGCAGGAACAGTTTATATGTATGGCATATCCCTTTTTGCGCGCTCAAAATTTGTTGCCGTGGAACCGATAGGGTTCAACCGCGCCCGCTGAATCGGCTCCTTTAAAAGCGGCTGTCTAGCTGCCGAGTTATTTTAGCCGTGGCCGTCGTCATCATGCTCCTTTCCCCCTCCTCTTCCTCATAATCACCATCGTTGTTGTCGTAGCCGTTAACAATGTCATCACCCTGTCCGTCATCGTCGGGGTTGTCGCCTGCGTCATTGCGGCAAATAACTTAGTTTTAGCACAGCTTACGCATGTCGATGTTCGACATTGAGTTGGAACCATAGGTGATCGTCGTCTGCAACTTATTCGCAATGGCGAAACCAGGGATACACTAACAAAAATTAATTTGTTATCGTGCAATCCCCGTTTATTTTTCACCGTAGTGTTAAATTGGCGGGCGACATGTGAAGAGATTGACAGTTGCGTTTGTTTGTTTGTTTGTTCGTTTGTTCGTTTGTTTGTTTGTTTGTTTGTTTGTTTGTTTGTTTGTTTGTTTGTTTGTTTGTTTGTTTGCTCGTTCGTTCGTTCGTTCGTTCGTTCGTTCGTTCGTTCGT
This sequence comes from Haemaphysalis longicornis, assembly GCF_048455015.1. Lineage (NCBI taxonomy): Eukaryota > Metazoa > Arthropoda > Arachnida > Ixodida > Ixodidae > Haemaphysalis > Haemaphysalis longicornis. Next base: position 50,844,989 of record NW_027526445.1, read on the forward strand.
TCGTTCGTTCGTTCGTTCGTTCAGTGCCCCAGAGCTGCAAGCAGACAGAGCCCGCTGCAATAATTGCGGCAACCATTGCCGCCGTACATCGCGCGCTCTTAAACTACAAGAAGACAAACAAAAAGGCGTCCGAATAAGCGGTACGCACACAATTAGGGCGGTGCTACATCTGCGAGGACAGCCGTCCTGTCGTTCTCGTTCGCGGAACGGGGTCGCTCTGAGCGTGATGCCCGGCTAGCTGCCGGAAGACGTGGCCAGCGAATGGGTGGTGCTTCTTCGCACTACAACAGAAACGTGCGGACAGAGCGACAGGCATGCGTTCTCCACAGCAGAAGTAAGCTATGAGCAGGAAAGAAAAAAAAAAGAGTTGCCTGCGCACAGCCGGCGTAAAGGTATGTGTTGCCCAGGGCCGGCGCGAAAACTGTCGCCACGCCCGCACGGCAGCGTAGAAACCGACAGCGCCAAAGGCGCAGTGGAGAATCGCCGTGTTACAACGAACGGCCTTGTCGCGCTTCCTAGGCTACTCGACCGCTGTGAGGAATTTCAATTTAAATCGTGCTGCGCGAGCCGCGCTGCAATTGGAGAGCTCACTCTCTAACGTCATTGTCGGAACTATCGTCATGTCTATTTGTATTCGTTTACTTTCGCCCCCTTTTGCTTTCTTTGTGTGATTGCCGTAGCATCTAATAAACGGGCTTTCTTTCTGGGCAAAATAGCGATAGAAAAAAAAAAACAGTTGGGGGAACGAGGTGTTACGATTCAAAACTTAACCATATCAAGACGGCCTTTCGCGACGCCCTCGCAGAGATCTCTTACTTATCCCGTCGTCCCTCGAAACACCTTCCGCATGTTCTAGCACCGATGCCACAAACCTTGCTCGCCCCCGCTTGATTAGCTCTTTCACTTAGCTGCCATTCGCATCCAAACAGCCGCGTCAGCTTCGATTCCGACATAGCTGCAGCATACCGAGCTATTGATCGACTCAGTGTCAAACCCCAAAGTAAATTCACGAGGAGATGCTTGATAACGTGGCACTTACAAAGAACGCGCCATATTTAAAACTATCTCTACGTTGGTTCCTACGGTGGTTTATCGTTGCACTTTGCTCTCCTATAATTCACACTCTATTTTTGTTTAAACAGGAAGTCTGATGAGAAGAAAAGGAACGCGCCCACAGCTTTCCCTTTTACTCGCTCGTAAATGGCGAAACGGAAACGTAGAAACAAGGGCGGGGTCTTCCCCGTTTACTTCGCCGTCGCGATACCCTGCAATCAGGCAGGCTTAATAAGACCCGCCGTTCAAACACGCCGAGGGCGAAAACACACTGCACGCATCGACGAGAACGTTAGAACGTGAACGCGCCAGCTGGCCGCAGTATCGGCCAACGATCTGAAAGACTTATCCCAGCCTTCTTCCTCTAAACTGCGTCAGTAATTAACCTGATGCAACTGCACCCTACCAAGACGAAACCAGGCAGGGGAGAGTTTTCCGTCCTCTGTCCGGCAGCCATCATCCGCTGTCCCGTACTCTTTGCGTGTACACACGGGCTTGTAGCGAGAGCGGAGCTTTTGAAGCAGAGCACGAGAAGCACGCGAGATAGACGGGGATTGCGTGCGCCGTGAGCGTGATGGAACGCCGCGGGGACAACGTGACGTAATGAGGGGAATAAACGGGCCCTTCGGCCCGAGCCGCTGCCCCTCGCCGCGATGGGTATCAATTACGGAACGCGTGCACGCCGTCTTGCTACGATGCGGGACACACGGTTGTTTCTGCAGCCGCCAGGCGATTCCCCTTTGTACGAGATAGTTCCGAGCACCGGGGGAGAAGCTCTTACGCGAGTTTGCGTCAAGTCTTACACGAGTAAGGAGCATAGCATAGAGCGGGAATGCTTCGCTTGCCAGCGACAGCACCCGGTCCAGAGAGAGATAAGAAACTTTATTTAAGAGTCGTTCGTTGCGAACTCCACACTGGATGGAACGCCCGGCTGCTAGCAGTCGCGTCATTGTCGGGCTCAAATTCACACATGCACATCAGCCATGCTTCTTTCCACATTACCGTTGTTAGTTGACGTCGCCGTCGTCGACGTCATCATCGTTGTTGTTGTTGTTGTTGTTTTTGTTTTTGTGTTGTTACTACTACTTTTATCATTGTTATGATGATTACGACGACGATGATGATTAAAACTGTGGAATCAGCACCGATCCTGATGGCGCGACCATCCGCGTTCCTCCTATGGAAGACCGAATACCAAGGCACGCCAATCACTTCACGCACGACTCCTCTTGCCCCAACAACCCTGTAAAATGTTCGGGGACTCCAGTATGCTATTACAATAGTGTGCTTGAGGTTAACGATGAAGACTTGCGGTCTGCGCAAGCCAAGCCGTACGTACAACGTCGTGGACGCTTCAGATTGCCTTAAAGCTTCCCGGTGCACGTTCACGGAGAAAGTGATGCGCACGCGCAATATTACGTTGGAAAGAAAAGAGCAGACGTTTGTATCAGACGGAAGAAGGAGCAGGGGCGTCCAGCAACCTCCAACAGCCTGTGCTATGCCCATGAAAAAATAAAAGACAAAAAATAGACGGGGGAGGGAAAGTAACTGGTCAGTCGTGACGGCAACTTGTTCAGAGCATACGACCGCTGCAAACGTTAGCTCTCTTTCGGTCAATCTCTTCGGTGCGGCACGGAGCAACCCCAGTGAAAAACATGCTGACTGCGTCACCATACGCATTACTTCCCTTCGCCAGCGTCAACGGCTGTGGTGTAGTTTTAGATATCTGTGACGTCATTCTCTCCTTACCTATAACATTCAATCTATGGACTCACGCTACCACACACCCTGTGGTTGCGACGCAACCTCCGGGCCTTGTTGCCACCAGGGTGTGCAGCGGTCACGGCGTTTCCTCGAATCGGTGGGCGTTGTTTGGCGGGCGGAGAGAAATCGCCGGCGCGTATGTGTTCGACCCAGTGTGGAGAGCGATGTGCACATTGTTGCTCCCAGATGTCATCGCCGCAACCCCGGTGTTTCCCTCCCTTATTGCCTCTCTCAAGCTTTCCCAGTAGTTGTTTTTGTCTTTCTCCCCTGACGAATGGCTCGCTTGGGCGAGCACAATGGAGCGAATATTTACTGTAGCCGCACTGGAGTCGGGCCTGCTACCAGAAAGTTGTCGACGCGCAAAAAAAACAATTAATTTGTTCAAGCGAAAGCTTTCTTACGGTGGGACCGATGGCGTCCCGTACAAAAACTGATGCATTTCCCGATAGACGGGTTGGTCGACCGAAAATCTCTGATAAGATCTCTGGACACATGGCGCGTGCGTCACACTGGGTCTCCTTCCATTGTGTGCAAACGGTTACTTAAAAATCGCGAAGAAGCAGCGGTTCTAGATAAGACCATACGCGGATCGATCACGAAGAAGTAGTACAGCCGTAGAAGTGTACCTTTATCTCATAAACCCACATTAAGGTACGCATTTAGATCGTTCGTGGATGCGTTTACTTAGTGCGCGAAGATTCGTCGTATGGGTTCATTTGCCGTTTGCAGTTTGGGTCTGCGAAGTATGAAGATAGATCGGATGCACTTTTAGCGAAGGCTTTGACGGACTTCTGACGCAGTTTTGAGGTAAGAAAATTTTCGCGCTTCTCTTAACTTTCGTAAGGAAGAAATTGTAAAATTTCCGATTTTTGTCTTCAAATGCGAAGCCTTGCCCGTACTGGGAGACTTACTCGCAGAATTATTTGGAACTGCTTCAAATTACTTCCAATAGCTTGGGATTCCGTTTACGTACTGTTGAGCATTACATCAAATTACTCCCCGCGCAGACCGCGCGCACATTAAGTGGAAATGCCAAAGAAAACCACGAAAGAATGCGCTCCTACCCTCCGTAGATAACAAACACCTAGAGCTCCGGGAAACCCTGCTGCGCAGCTCCGATCCCCCAATGCAGCTACGCCTTGTCCAGATGGCCGAAGGAGGCGCCAGGGACCAAGATCTACTGGCTGATTAAGGCGGCAAAGAGAGCCCAAGCTCTCTACGTCCGGGTAAATAAAGTTCTCTCTCTCTCTCTCTCTCTCTCTCTCTCTCTCTCTCTCTCTCTCTCTCTCTCTCTCTCTCTCTCTCTCTCTCTCTCTCTCTCTCTCTCTCTTTAACCAGTTGCCATTACTAGTAATTTGTCGGAAGTTATTCGAAAACACTTTGTATTTACCCTGAGTGACTTGGAATTTATGAAAACAACTTGAAACTACGACAATTAAAATTCCTGTAATTACACAAAAATGCGTGTATCTTACTTACAATTACTTTGAATTTAGGTTTTTCGGCACTATTCAGAATTTAGTTTAAATTAATTAAGATTACTTCTAACTACTTGAGAATTTCTTGAAAGTGTTTGGAATTTACCTAGAATTATATCAACATCTCGAAATTACGTTTTTTCTACTTAGAATTACTCGGAATTCGCCTCGAATTCTTTGTCGTTATTCGGCCTTACTTGAAAGTACTTGCAGTTGTACTGACTTCAATGCAATTACTTGTAATTACACACACCTCGGTTAGTAAGGAGGGGCCATGATGACTGCTGGGGCGTTGTCTGCGCGCACACGCGTCCGCGTGTTTCATTAACTAAGTTCATTCTCCAACATTCCAGGCCGCTGTCAACAGTAGACGACAGCTCGTCAGGTCAGGCTCACGGCAAAGGACACAAATACCGTCAAGGTGGCACCGTATAACCGGTAGTGCATACCATTAGCGGTACGGTACCACCATCATGGCGGCTCGGACAGATCTGCTTGCTTTTCTCCAGCCTCGCGAGCGACAGCCAAACTTAGCAAGCGTGCGCGCCATTTCACGTACATTTTCTGACTGGTGGATGAATAAAGTTACTCCCCTCCTTCTCCTCCAGCGCCGCCATCTCCCCCTCACTCTCCTGACCAACTCGAATTCCAAGCTTCCATTCACCTGTTTTGTTTTTTCGAGTTTCGGCGTCCTTTAAAGAACACGCAGGATCAGTTTATGCCGATCCGACGCACTCCACAGCGGTGCACCTCGTCGTCCGGGTGTATTTAAAGCCCACAGAAGAGACGAAAATTCGTGCTTTTAGAGAACGCCCAATGTCTCCGTAGAAAAGTCTAAAATACTCAAAAAAAAAAAAGAAAAAGAGGCGGCCAGACCTGCGCTGCTACCGTTCCCGCGGATGTCGTGCCAGTCGACGACGAGCTTCGAGAGAGGGCGGAGGGGGAGGAGGAGGAGGGGAGATGCGCGCCTCCAATTTCCGCCGGCGCGTCTTTGGCCCGCGTGGTGCGCCTTCGTTAGGCAAGGAAAACGCCGCCGGCATGAGGGCACGGCGACGGAGGAGGACCCGCGGAAGGCGGTGATACAAAAAAGAAAATAGAGACCCGCTGGAATAACGTGAGCCAGCGAGAGAGAGAGAGAGAGTGGGATTGACTTTCGCTTTGCGTCTTCTCATCGTCAGCCGAAGAGCCGCATCAATTCCTTCACCTTTCATCTCGGCGCTCTCGTCTCACTCCCACCCTCTCGGAGCCTACCAGCCCTCTCCTCCGTCCCTCTTATTAACGTCCCTCTCTTTTCTTCCTTTTTTTTTTTTTTTGCGTGATCACTCTAGGGTAAGGTGGAGGGACACTCGAATTCTCGGATAGTGCGCATTACAGAACAGGAAATAGGCGAAAAGCAGACACACACAAAAAATGATCACTACGGATTTCACAGGCAAAGAAATCAGCAAAGAGAGGGAACCGGAAATACAGGTAAAAAAAAATTGAAGACGGAGAAAAAAAAAGTGACAAAGGTTGCCTCTTTTAAAACTGGCCCCAGGTTACATTGCATGACGACGACGGCGGGCTGCTCTTTCAGGAATTGACTCTTCTGTGTCAATCACGTTCTATTTCATTGCTTCCCAGGGAGACGAAATGCGCCCACCGAGGTGAGGCCCAGAGCGAGCGCTATCAAACGTCTCGACGGATGGAGCCGTGGGCGGTGCTGTATTTGGAGAATGTACGTTATAATTTGAAAGTGCGTGCACGCAGGCGTGTTGCCGACCGTATTCTGGCGTCGCCTCCGTGAAGGTCAAGTTTAGACGTGGGTGGAAGTTGTAGTGATGACCCCTCATACCTCAACGTGCGTTGTGGTTCAAGGCGGAAATACAGTAGGCAGTCGTTCTAACGGAGCCCTGTGGACTAGGAAGCCAACTTTGTTGTAAACGGTACTTACAGATAATTAGTTAAGCGGATTAGGCATGTTTCAACGCTGCACGTGGTTTATGAAATACTATTGTACTCCTTCTTCATGATATATGCGTCTGCTGTTTTATGTGGAACCGTTCCTATGAGGAGATTTTCAAGTGAGCGTTTTGACGCAACGGACGCCTTATTTCACGCACACGTCGTGTGTCCAGTGATTTTATCAGAGCTTTGCGATCGACCAAGCGGTCTACGGGAAAATGTAGATGTTTTAGATGCAAAGCATCTCTTGCTCTCGGCTCTGTCGTCCGTCGTCCATCCATCCACCGGCCCAGGAAGACACCGGCAACACTGTCGCTCCAGCATCTTATGGTCGGGGCTATGTCCCTCCCTTGTTGTGGCGCCGTCCACACCCCCAGTGCGCATGCTCGGCTCATCTCGGGCCGGCCCAGGAAGACACCGGTAACACTGTCGCTTCAGGAGCTATTAAAGGGTAAGACACTACCGGGCGTTCAGCAAGCCGAGCATGCGCAGTGAGGTGTGGACGGCGCAACAACGACAAGGGAGGGACATAGCCCAGTCGCATCTAACAAAATTACGCCATCTTCCCGTAGGGGAACCCTGAGTAGTATGTGAAACAGCCATGGGCTCAACGCAATTTCCCATTTCGTAGTTACGGTAAGTGAAAAGTGTGGTAGTTACCATGGAAACCAAAGGGTAAATATAACGGTAGCTACGTACCTCAACCTAACGGAAACGACGAACTGAAAACTAATGGGCACCTAAATCGACCCCATGGCTGCTGTGCATACTATTCAGGGTTCCCCTACGGGAAGATGGTGTAATTTTTTTAGAGCATTCGCTTTTGAAATGAAGGGCTTTTAAAGCGAAAGCTCTAAAAAAAGTAATGCATTTCCCTGTCATGTATGCTTTTTCTCCTTTTTTTTTGTTAGGCGCTCCGCGCTTCCTGTGCACCATTCGCTCTACTTTTTTACTTAACTTTAATTAGAGTTTTTTCCTTGCATTTCATTGCGTGCCATTTTTTATTTAACTTTTCTTTTCTCTCTAATCGTTGCCTTCCCAATCTCTCTCATTCACTTCACTGCACTGTAATCATCCCCATCTGGCGTAAGAAGCACTGATGCTAGCAGAGCTGACCTCTCCAGTCCACATTAAAGAGCTCTCTCTCTCTCTCTCTCTCTCTCTCTCTCTCTCTCTCTCTCTCTCTCTCTCTCTCTCTCTCTCTCTCTCTCTCTCTCTCTCTCTCTCTCTCTCTCTCTCTCTCTCTCTCTCTCTCTCTCTCTCTCTCTCTAGCTTTAAAAGCCCATATAAGGCGTTCATACTTAGATACCAGACTCCTCGTATTTCCCCGGAAGATTGTCCTGCCACCAATGCATCTG
>NW_027526445.1:50852685-50968404 GCF_048455015.1 Haemaphysalis longicornis
GATTTTCCTGCCAGCAATGCATCTGTGTATAGTATCGAAGCCTACTTTACAGATGCTGGGTGTACAGCGCTTAGTAGGGACAGAGTCCTTCAAAGCATTGAAGGACTCTGGTAGGGATAAACAAAGTTTTACGGATATATTTGATAAGCGCACTAGGACCTTCCCAATTTTGTTCCAAAATGAATATATGGCCCAAGGGAAAGTGTCTCACTAGCAGTACACCTGGGTAAATTACTGAAGCCGACTTTATAGGGGTCGGTCCGTTGCGGAGCGCCTTAATTTTTTTCCAAACAGCATCGAGAAACGGGCACCGCCGCTGAGAAGAAACATCGACGGGCACACCGTCGCCCCTTTTACCCAGTGTCAAGAGCTTGCAGCATCACAGAAAGCGGGCATAGTACAGCACCACCCCCACTCTCCACTACTCCGTCCTCTCTTCTTATACCGTGTCGGCGTGCCCGGGCCGGCATAATCCTGTTTCCAAGCTTAGGCAAAGCGAATGCCGGCGCGCGCGCACGTAAGCAAAAGAAGCAAGGAGGGGAAAAGATGAGCATCAAGGCGAGCACGCAGGTACAACGGCGGCCCGGAGGAGGCATCGACGAGACACGCGGCGACCAACCCTTCGGGTCCCCTTTCCTTTCTTAGCCCCGGCGTTCATCATCGAAGAAGGGGACGATGCCTGCAGCACACCGGTTTGTTGCCATGGCAACGGAAGAGGCCCAGTAGTAGGCGTCCTCCCCTGCATCGTCGCTGGGAGCCGGGCAGGCCGGCATCTCTATGCATCTCGAAGCCCGCTCTCTTCGACACCTTGAGACGCACTCAGATTCTGTTTCCAGTGTGGTAGGCAGACAGGCTGCCAGGTAGTACTCCCGAAATGTTGCTGAGCTTAACCACTCCTCCACAACCTCCTTTGACAGAAACGGACGATCGCGGGAAGATTCTGGGCAGGCGAGGGGTTTGATAACGCTCTACTAACGCCACTGCCCGTCTGTCCCTTAAACCGGCGCGGTAGTAACTTGACACCTGACGCGGGGAATCGTGAGATTAGCCGGGGGCTATCCGTTTGTGTCCATCTTTTAAGCGGCAGGGTTGCTACGGGGCAAATGTTGGCTCTCTCTTTTATCATCAATTTTATCATCATTGAGGCCTGCCTTTAAAGGGTGCTCCACCGCAAACGCTATTCAACTGAGGTGAAAGCAGCGAAACGGAGCTACCTCTGAGCAGACTGTTAGGACGTTGGCTGACGATATAACTATAGTTTCAGGAAATTTGAAAAATAACTCGTGATAACTTAGGCCCGGGGACGAACAAGCTGCAAGACGGGCCAACGTTGAATAACCACATTATGTGCGTTGTTCCACTAGCGAAGCCTGCCGCATATGTTGTGTGAAAATGGCATTTTTCATCAGAACGTTACTGCCGCTGTTTCGCAGCAGCCGAAGCTCGGAGGCAAATATGTAGCCTTCTCCCAGGGCACACTTGAGGACTATTCTTAAATTATTTCGTTCAATGAACAATTTCGTTATACTGAAAAAGGAAAGAAAGAAAAGGGCCTCGTCCGTCGTCGCTGCGGAAGACGCAATGGGCGTGCTAAGATGAAGTGAACCGCGTCCTTCAGTAATAGCGATATATTACGTAACAATTGCGACTTCGTTGTACTACGAAGAAGGAGAAACTAGTGAGTGCGCGTTTCTAGTACCGCGTCAACAGACTAATGCATAATAGCGCTCGAGAAGCCGAATGCGTGGCGCAATGCCGGACGAACTTGCAGCGCCATTTTAAGCACTGTAATTTGCTGTGACTACATTGCTGCTTTGTTTACGGATTATTCCCTTGTGAAAGCAAATGAAACGCCGTCATCGCGCACAGCAAGTTCTTAGAAGAAGAGTCTGATTGCACTCGCAGCTGAATAATGTATAATATATATATATATATATATATATATATATATATATATATATATATATATATATATATATATATATATATATATATATATATATATATATATATATATATATATATATATATATATATATAAGGCTCTTTATATATATAGAGAGAGAGAGAGGGAGAGAGAGAGAAGGCTCTTTATTAAAGAAAGGTTTATATAACACCTGTGTGTTCGTTCAATTTCGCAAGCAATAATGACTGATCGTAGTTTCTAAAACGGCAATATTGCGGCAACATTAAACCCGCCTCGCAAAAAGCCCTCACGGGTGACGTAACATTAACTCTAAAAGGAGTAAAAATCCGGTCTGCAGAAGTCACCGCCTTGCCGTAGCGTGAAGCACGGGCGTTTCGGCTTCGCCCGCCCTCCGGTGAGAATCGAAGCATCCCGCCTACGACAAACGGCCAGAACGGCTTGAGAGGGGACAGGCGGGTGACACCGACTCGAACTGTCGCAGCTCGCGGCGCCTGCGCCATCTATGAAACGTGTCGAGAACCGGGGCGCACCGCCGCGGTTCCCCGCTGTCGGCTGGCGGCGCGCCCGTTCTTTGACGCCGTTCCATGGCTTCTGGGGTCTGCGGGCCGCGAACGGGCTTCAGTGGCGCTTAAGTACCGGTGTCTAGGCTAAGGCTCTGGCTAAGGTCAAGTACCTGGAGAAGGCACAGTTTAGGTACGCAGACGCCTAAATGCATAGGGCGTGGTATCTTCGGGCTGCGTTATGCACGTCTTTTTACAGCAAATCTGCCTTGCGCTACGTTCTGACCATAATTGCGTACGTCTATCGCGTCGACGAAGAATTTAGCGCGCTCGCTCCAGTTGTATCGTAAAATGCACAGTAGCTCTTAATATACGCTACGAAGGTACCGTGGAAAAAATTGTACTGAAATTGGCCAGAAAGACGACTGTGTCACTAAGCCGAGCATTGTTTACGTGGCCGTTTAAGGAGGGAGGGTGGTCTACAAAAACGGATGTAACTCTTGTTTTATTGAAACAATCCCCAGAAAAATTAAATGAGAATTAGTTTAGAATCATATTCTGAGGAAATTGCGGGCATATACCTTTATTCAATCAATATAGTAAGTCACCATAACTCAATATAGTTATCCACCAGTTCCATCTTCGCAGTAGTGCAAGAGATAAAAAAATTTGCTAATTTATATGGTGAAACGCTTGCTTCAGCGAACCCTTGGTATCATTTTGAGAGAAAAATGTGTTTCCCGGATACATTTTCGCTACCGGGGAGCAGTGCAGCAGCCACGAATAACACCGGGAAACCCTTTTACGCAAATGACAACTTTATATGCTTGAACGCGGTCATTTCAGAGTATTTTTCAGAGGTACACCCGGTTATTTAAGAGTTACAACGGGTTGTTTAATGAAATCGCAGTCTCCCACGCGATTCCCCGAGAGAACTAGTCGCTAATTAGAAAAGCTTCAAGTCCAACGTTTTATATTTTTGTTTTCTTGTCCCACGACCGGCAAACCTGGATGGCCCGAAAAAGTAGTCAAGACATAATCAAGACGTCACGACTAAAACAAGAGCAGTAAAGTTCGCCCGACTTGTGGCCTCCACGTTGCTTTTATTGTCATTTCCAAACTTCCGAGCCTCGAAAATAGACTCCGAGAGGCAAGTTGTTTACTCCCAATTTACCTGGGCCCGCCATGTCACGGCACGACCGTAGCCTCCCCCACCCCTCCCCCTGCCGCAGCTCTCACGTTAACATTAGAAAGAAAATACCAGAAAATTGGCAAAACAAAAAAAGAAATAAAATAGACCGCGCAGCTTGAGAAACGCCATCCCAATTTACGTCGAGTGGCAAAACGCAATCATAAGACCGCGCAGAAATTACACCAAAATGTTCGCGTCGCCCCCGCAGCTGGTTTGTGCCCGCCAAAACCCTCACCCCTTATTTCTGCTGTTGAGGAAGAGAGAAACCTTCGCCGTGTCTACTAATTTCTTCGCCGGCGCAACACACCTACTTTGCTCGGCATATAAACAAAGCGCCAGAACCAACAAACGTCCTCCTTATTATTATTTTTTTCTTGCTTCATTTCGTTAGTCGCTTGACTTGCGCGAGGCCGTAGGGACGCGGAGGCTCTAATTAGGACTCAAGACAGCACCGTGGAAGGCTCGAGTAAGAGCGGGCCAAAGTACGGGGTAAAATAGCGGCCACAAATTCTGACAAATTGCTGCTCGCTCGCAAAGCCGACGCCCGCGCTCCCAAGTTCCTTATTATATTTCGCATCTGCGTCACATTTGCTCGTCGTGGGCTTTTGTCTATCCGGATGCATGCCATCATCTCTACGGTCCCCCTTCTATTGTTTATTACTCTTCCCGTAGGACTGCATTAAAAACAATAACGACAATATTAAATACGCGCGCGCAGGCGCGGTCGAGCGTTCGGCTTTCCCGGCTAACTCCGAAGTATTCCGCGAGGGATTTCGAGCACCGCCCAGGCTTAGCCGAGCCAAGTGGAGGAATTACGTTGGCTGCGCCGGCCTGTTTCTTAGGTCTCGCGGGATACCGTTTGTGCGCGTGAACGCGGGGTTGGTGAGTAAGAAAGAGAAAGGTTACGTAGGGCAAACTACGCTGAGATTTGGTGTACCGACGGTTGAGGCAAGAGCAACATCCGGAAGCGAAGACGGTTGCAAAAAAAGTCGTCTACGCTGATTACTGCGTAGCCCTTACGCTTGCCTAAATGTCACAAGTCACGCCTCGCAGTAGCTTTTCCAAACTCGCCGTCCAATCGTAAGGGGAGACGGCAGTGACGTCACGGGTGGTGCGGCCACCGCGAAGTTCGCTCTACGACTTCCGATTGGCTCTCCGCGGATCGCGAGTTGGCCTCTGCAGTCGGGCCGATTGGGAATAAACAGCGCCTCGCACAATTAGGAGCGCACGCCAAGTCGTGTAACGACAAAACGCCGAAGGAACGGAAGGCGGAATCGCTGCTACACTCGTTTTCGTGCCGTCTGATCCTTCGTAGTGCACAACATTTTAGGCCTTGCGCCGCTGTTCGCCCGCTGCAGGATTTAGTTCAATTAGCACCGAACAGAGCGGGGGTTCTTCCCCAAGGGCACAGTTGGCGCGGACGAAAAAATTTCGCCGGAGAAGCGTCGTCTACCTCCAAGTTTCGATTGCTCTCTCAAGCACTGCCAAGACTTGTGCTCTTCTTCTTCGTTTTGGTTCCCCACCTCCAAGTTGGAGCGCTTTTCCTTTTTCCGCCTCTCTTATTCAATTCCCGCGACGACCAGGCGTGTGACCTTCTCATCCTCTGGATTCGGAGCTTTCGTTAGCCCTGGAAGTCACACTAGGGTTCCAGCAAACACGCGCGTAACGATGCCCAATTTCCTTTCTTCCTTTTGCCTTTTCTGCCCGCTTTATTTTTTATTTGGAGGAAGAGAAGGCCGAACCAAGGCGGTATCTTTTTATTTTCTTTCCTTTTGTGTCATGTTTGTTTGGCTAAGTCATTCCGGAACACTTGTCGAGGTGGCTTGAGACTAACTTCCCAACTTTTCGGCTTCTCCCTCGCCCTCCGAGTAAGAGCAAAGTTAGGATCGCTGCAAGCGCAGTGACAGTGCGTTGTTGATGCTAGTGGCCCCAGCCTGAGCCGAGTTAACCCACCTTTACACAAGGGAACGGCATTGCCGGCGGAGAATTCAAAGAAAGAAACAACGAAATACCCTAACCCCGGCGAGAACTGGCGTTCTACGCAAGCGAAGTCTTGGAAGCAGACGACAAAGATTTGCAAAATGGCGGCGTCTTGAGCAGACGACAGCGACAAGGGAACCAACAAGCAAACAAGCGGTGCGTTGGAAGGAAGCAACCGGTTTTTGCGCCTACACACTTGAGCGTTTAATTGAATTAGACGCCGGAGCGTTACTTCCCTTTTCCCCTAATTGAGAGACGCGAGAGCTCATTGCTTACCCCGTTACAGATAGCGGGCATTCTTTTCGTTTTTTTTTTTTTTTTTTTTTCGCGTGCATCGGTAGCTTTTCCGACGTTCGCTTTGTTTGAACGGGATTTTTTGTGTGTGTGCGTACGTGTGCGACTAAACTAAATGCAGCCAAGAACAGGCTCGGAACCTTCGCGCAGGTGCAAGCTTTTGGGTACGGTTAACAAGCTCACAATTTCGGAAACTTTCCCCACCTGCATTTACCTTCTGAGTTGGATTTCCGCGACTCTGGTGGACCCGGCACCACCAAGGGAGGGAAACATTTCCTCCTTTCCCTTTGTGTAGGCAGAAGCGGGGCTCTTATTGGTTGAGAAGCCGCGTGACGTCAGCGACAGTTTACGGCGAGTGTGTATAAGGATGGGCGTGTCGGATGAAGTCACGTGCCAGTGAACATCCCTAGAGATCCCTGGTAGGTGCTCGCACAAGCCCGAGTTAATGTCTTCGCCGCGACATTGGAAGCGCATTGAATGCTATCAGAGAAACCCGTGTACTATAGTTAAGCATAGAGTGCCCCCCCCCCCCCCTTTTTTTTTGTATACTGCCAACGCTAATTCATAATAAGGAATTATCTCAGTAACACAAAAACTACTACGTCGCCACCACAGAACGTGCAACTGAGCAACGGCGGCTCGCTGAATTGTACCTCCCTTCCCCACACCCGGTAATTGTACCTAGGATTGTCCCTAACGCCCTTTTCAACATCAAAGTGTTGCCCAATTGTGGCGCGCACTCGTTGACAAAATAGGGTGCGCCTGTTCGCATGCGTTTCGATCACCTGGCAGGCGTATACTTTAAAGGACATTAATTCCCACACAACTCGTTTTGGCTGAGATATCACACTTTTTCTAGCTCATCTGCTTTTCTTCGACGACACAATGCGTCTTGTTTGTTTGGGAAAAAAATCCGATCCTATGTGTATTTTTAATTAAAAGAACTCTGGGTCTCTCGGATGTATGTTTCGACTCAAAGATGACAAACGTTTTCTTGAACAATCTTGGCGTGTGGGAGCATGCAACCAGTGTTAACAAAGTTGTTATACCTCGTGCTCAACCGTTTTCACCTGCTTTTTATCAGGGTGGTTGAGTCGAGTCGCAGACAGACAGACAGACAGACAGACAGACAGACAGACAGACAGACAGACAGACAGACAGACAGACAGACAGACAGACAGACAGACAGACAGACAGACAGACAGACAGACAGACAGACAGACAGACAGACCAAGATTTTCGCCTTAAGGGAGACCAAGACGGACTATGGTCTGCAAAAATGCTCCGGTGGACGTCGGCCTAAATTAGCTCAAAAATAAAACCCGCAGTCTACCCAACCCGGCCATATAGCAATTTCTCTTTCACCTGCTTTTTATTCAGGCGGTTGAATCGAGTGACAGACAGAACCACGGACCAATATCTTAACCTTCAGGCAGCCCAAAACAGACTATGGTATACAAAAAAATGCGCCGTTAAACATCAGCCTAAATTAGCGCAAAAATGAAAGCCGCGGTCTGCAAACCGTGGCCGTATATAGCACAACCTGACGTGGCTGACGGGTAGCAAGGACCCGTCGCGTTCTTTTGGAGCGCACGCACGGACGTGCACCAGGCGCAAGCGCGCTCGTCAGCTCGCCCGTGAGACGACGCGGCGTACAGTCACGTGCGGCGTCATACACCCGCGCACATAAATCAGCGGCTGAAAAAGATCGGGGCCACGACTCGAACTTTTAAACTTCACCTGTCTACCGCGTGCGCAGGCCGGGGTGGAAGGGCTAGTATGGGCGGGTTAGGATTTATATGCACTCCCGAGACACGCCTGGTGTATACTAGACGCAATGGACGCCTGGAAAGCTGCGTGGACTGATTTACGGAAGCAGAGGCCCATAGAGTTTTGTGCTGATATATACTAGGGAGAAATGTGGCGCTAGTGTGCAGGCGATAGCCGCGATTCAGCAAGCGTGCCGTCATGTACTACGGAGAAACGTTCAATCGCTACTTGGCATGGCTCGCCAACAGGCTCAAAAGTTGCCTGTGGCTGTAAAAAAGAAAAAGAAAAATCAAGAAGAATATTACTGTAAAAGATTATTGAAAGTTCTCTTATTAACTGAAAAGTGGAGCTCCGAAAGTTTTTTCAGGCACTATTAAGAAGCTTCATGCAATACGAACAAACAAAAAAGTTGTTGATTTTGGCTTCAAGAACGAAAAGAAGCCATTTGATAGCCAAGCCAAGTACGAAAGGAGCTTTGCCTGGTGTAATGGCGGCGCCCAAGACGGCGCGCGATTGCAGCGACGTATTTTCGTGTGAAAGTATTTATGCAGCGACTAAGGAAACGAAGGGACGATATGGGAGAGTGAAAGTGCGCAAGTTGGGGAAGGAAGAATAAATTAAGCTTGTTTACATCGAACGTGGATGTCTTGGACGCTCGACATCTTATAACAAACAACAGGAACATTTACCTGGACGTGTTTTGCACGCATGTCACGTACAAAGGAATGATATCCGCACGACATCAAGAACATGTGGAAAAAGCAATTTTTTAGCGAAAGCTAAAATTAATGCACAGCCAACAATGCCTCCCGGTAATACTGATAATACTGATGCAACCTAGACACTTCCGTTGGGGCGTCCGTAAACAAGGTGACGTGTCCGTCGCGCTACTAGATGGACTTACGCGGATAAAGAGGCCAGTTAACGACGGCCACTATAACGATGTTGAGAGGCCACAGTAGAGACCTTTCAAAACGGCAGACATCCATTCCATAGCCGGAAGTTACGTTACGGCTCGAAACACCATTACTTCCGGTTCTAAGGCCCTATACCTTTCTGGTGACGTCATCGCTAGCGACAACAATGAAGTGCGTGCTATAGCTGACCCTCTTTAGTAACCCACCCCATGGTTACATAAGTTGTAGACGGTATAAGATAGACGCTAATACAGAGTGCTCATCTGAAACACCTAAAACATTACCATCTTTCTTCAGGTACATTTATGACGAAAAAAAAAGCTTTGTCTTTTTTCTCCCCCCCCCCCATTACCCTTCATTCCCTCTTCCAGATAGTGCATGTCGTACCACGGTGATCAGCTTCAGCTGGCCAAAAGGATCCGTCAGGCAGCGACCGCCGAGACTTCAGAAATAAGACCCCCCATCGCACTAAATAGACAAATGAACTAACTTATGGTCCACCAAAGTTAATTCCTCCATTATATTTCCGGTGTAGCCGTAAGGCTGCATTTCAACGCCTGATATCTCCCCTCTTCATTCAACGCACAACACAGACGTTTAACCGCTCCGCCCTCTACGCTGCATATTGCAGCATTTTCTCTCCTCAACTCAATTACCCGCTTTAATTGCAAAGAGAGACGTCTACTGGCTGGCTCCAGGCAATAATTTCCCCGCACGCGCATATACGCCAGCTGCGCAATGATCGTCCTCGTGTTCGCCATTGTCAGCACTGACAAAGAATGCCGACGACGATCCTCCTCCTCCTTCGTCTGAGTGTGCAGGCAGCAGCGCAGCATCGGCTCAAGACTCCCACCCACAGCTGGCTGCACAATTTGCCCCGGAATCGCAGGTAGCCTGCCGCGACGCGACCGAATCGCGCAGCGGTCCACTACGACGTCGCACGAGCGCGGCTGTCACCTGGAGAAAAGGGCGCGTGATTTTAATTTAGCCATCTCGTGCGTCGCGCGGCAGCCCGCCGGTCGTTAAAAGTATACACACACGCGGCCGCAATCCACGATTCTGCGTATTACTATAACAACTCGCACGCCACCTCGGCGTGGCGCTGTCCAATTTATGTCTCCCGCCAACTCGTTAGCGTGTGCGCGGGTTACTGCAAGCGCGAAGCGGAGGGCGCAAGCGACAGGGTCACGCTACCGAATGTGGGACTGGCTCTTTTGTCCGAGCGCAGTATTTGACAGGCAGGGGAAAAAAAAAAAGACAGACAATTAGAAATCCAAACTTCTCCATGTGAGATCCGAGGCTGCGAAGTATCAGAACTACGGCGCCTTCTTTTTATTGCGTGAGCAACACTTGAACATGCGGCGAACTTTCGCCGTCGATCCGCGGACGGAGCGACAGAGGAACGACAGGGGGCCGTGAAGATAGGGGTTCACTGCGTTCACACCGCTGCTAGAACCACTAAATAAGCTACGCTTAAGAGTAACGACACTGACGAACGGCGGCAGCCATTTTGGTGCCTGACGCCAGGGTGGCCAGCTTTATGTGCCCTATTGCAGCTGCCATTGACGGGCGGAATTGGTCCGGGCGCCGCTTGGCAACCATGGCAGCTGTGTTTACTTTTCGAAGATTTAGAGACCGCGCCGGTGCGATGGAGTCAGGCTCGGTTACGCTATAGCGTAGCTCATTTAGTGGCTCTAGGTTACGCTAGAACCAGTAATTCAGCTACGCTTTTTAAGTGGCTATAAGTTACGCTAGGCCACTGTCGTTCTTTCTCAGCGGGAAGCGATGCAGGCGCTTTCCACCTTCGCGCCGGTTGAAACAGCTTTGTACAGAGCAGCACGGCATCGCTACTCTGTCTGGGGGCTTGAAAACTCACTCTCAACATGTCATACAGGCTACAGCCGCACTGCGCTCCGAAAATCACGACTTATCGAAGAGCGCGCGCGCGCCAACACAGAGGCACCAAAATGTCAGCGCCCATGGGTCTCCCCGGGGTAAACAAATGTCACGTGACGCGATTCGAAAAATGGCCGCTGTCAGCAGCATTTAACAATGACAGAACAAAGTGTCGATACTCTGAAACTTATCTAGCGCTCTATTCGCTACCCACCCAGTGTTGGCTCACCCGACGCGCTCGTCGCATGGAACAACCCGTCACCACTTGCAAGCTCTTTAAAATTTAGTGCGCAGCGAGTGCCGGACCGGGTAGGCGGCAACTAATGGAGGAACGGGAATGACGGCGACGAAATGCGGATACTGGAAGAAACTGGGAAGAGCATGCCGCTGCTGAAGCGAGCAAACGTGACTGCTGAGATTGTGAGAGCGTAAAGCGCAGTTCACACGGTGTGCTATAGGGGTGCGAGAAACGCCGTGCCGCGGGCTTCTCAAGCCGGGGCAAGGCGTGAGGATCCGGCCGAGCCTCGAGTACTCGAGGGAGAGGCATGAGGTGCTCACGCGTTCCTGAAGATTCACCAATTGAACTCCCGCAAATTTTATTTTTGAATGCTGTAAAAGTGATAATGACAACTGGCCCTGAAATTCCCGCGAACGTCTATCCGTCAATGACCGTAGCCTGACACGTGATTTCCATTTATATCTCATGCTTCGCTGCTTGCACAGTACAGGGTGCTCAGTGAGTTGCAGAGTAGCAGGGGGGAGGGGGGAGCGAGAATACGACACTCACACACGCACGCACGCACACACACACACACACACACACACAACATACCTTACTGACCAGGCATCTTTTTCTCTCAGAAGCCGCGTCCTGACAGCATCGTCTTGCACTGTTTAAGCTATGTTTGCTTTTTATCTAACGGCTTCACTGTCACTTCTTTGTTATACTTTTTGTGCATCTCTCCTGTTTTGTTCTTCTTTCTAGTCTTCTGCAAATCTGAACCAAGCATGTCCATTTGTGTAAGGTTGACTAAATAAAATGAAATGACGGCTTTAAATTATGCCGCTCTTCGCCTATCCTTGTTCACCCTGACAACTCCCCAACTCCAGCCAATGCCGTCGCTTTGTTTTTCTTCGGTGCGTGTGCGTGCAAGTACACGCGCGCACGTGTCAGAATCGATCCTCGATCGCGATTTCAATTCATGGCGTCTTCCCCGTACAAACCGCACCCTTCCCCCTCTATCCCCGCCCGCCCTACACAACTACCTGTCGGGAGCTTATAAACACACACAGAAAGAGGCTGCCACTGGCAACACAATAAACAGCGGGCTGCGCCGCCGGTGAGTCAATGCAAAGAAGTCATACCTCGAGGTGACAACTTTGACACCCGCGTACACTCGTGCTGCGACTGGCTCCCCTCCCCCTCCCCCCCTCCAGGGACACAACTCTTCATAGAAATTTCATCTCCCTTTCCTCTCACTTGAGCACAACAAAAACAAACGAACTTGAGTAGCGCCGTGAAGAAAATTATGGCGAGGCGAGAGAGGGGGGCGTTCTTCGGTGCTGCTTTCTTTAGAAGTCCAAGTTGCCGCTTCATCCTGTTCAAGAGGCGGTCTCCAGGAGTGGCGGGTGACGGGGTTTAAACCACGAGCCGTATCAACGTGCGCGGAAGGAGAGCAGAAACAGCGGCCGTCGCTGCCGTGCACGTTCACCTCACAAAAGCAGCGAGGAGGCTTTGAAGCGTCACGCTGTCGCCGTCGCAGCAGCAGCGCATAAAACGCCGTCCCCTCTCTCCTCCGTTCCTCGTCCACGGTGGACGGCGGGTTCTTCGCGAGGAACTATTTGCGCTTTCCTTCCCCTGCCTGCTTCACTCGCGAGTGACTCGCGACACTGTCGCGCGTTTCGGCTTCTCTGCCCCGCGTGATGTGGCCCGGTGGAGAACGACGACTATGCCAGAAGCCCGCGGGTATGCGGGAGCTAAACAGCCACGCCTGATTTTCGTCGGCTACAAACTGCTCACTACAAGAACGAACGAGCGGAAGTTCACCGAATAGGTCCTAACTGAAACTTCAATACTGCTTTTTCTGGCCTCTCTCTGCTTCGAGTAACCTGTGTTTTGTCTGTTATCGTTTGTTGCCACCATCATCCACCATCACCATCACCAGCCTATCTACGCCCACTGCAGGGCAAAGGCCTCTCCCATTATTCTCCAATTACCTCGGTCCTGTGCCAACTGTGGCCAATTTATCCCCGCAAACTTCTTGATCTCATCTGCCCATCTAACTTTCTGCCGCCCCCTGCAGCGCTTGCCTTCTCTAGGGATCCACTCTGTTACCCTTAATGACCAGCGGTTATCTTGCCTTCGCATTACATGCCCTGCCCACGTCCATTTCTTCTTCTTAATTTCTACTAATATGTCTTTAACACCAGTTTGCTCCCTCACCCACTCCGCTCTCTTCTTGTCCCTTAATGTTACACCTATCATTTTCCGCTCCATTGCCCGCTGAGTCGTTCTCAATTTAAGTTGAACCCTCTTAGTGAGCCTCCAAGTTTCTGCCCGGTAGGTGAGTACCGGTAAGATGCAGCTGTCATACACTTTCTTCTTCAGCGACAATGGTAGGCTGCTATTCATTATCTGAGAATGTCTGCCATATGCACCCCACCCCATTCTGATCCTTCTAATTACCTCTGCCTCATGGTTGGGATCTGGGGTCACAACTTGGCCTAAGTAGATATATTCGCTTACCACTTCCACTGCCTCGCCACCTATCTCAAACTGTTGCCGTTTGTTGCCATTACCACGCAAATTGTTACCCGTGTTTTCTCCCCCTCATCCGCCTTCAATCAATCAATCAATCAATCAATCAATCAATCAATCAATCAATCAATCAATCAATCAATCAATCAATCAATCAATCAATCAATCAATCAATCAATCAATCAATCGGCAAATAAATAAATAATTGTTGTTGTGCCCATCATCATCGTTCAATGGATCTGCTCAAGGCCACTCCCACTGATGTACTGATGTACTGATGTTCACATGCTCCGGTCCCGCGTATCCTGAGTGATTTCAACCTATAATTATCTACTGCGCTCCTTTAACAGTGAGAGCTAGCATTTAAACTACCACAACGAATGTTTGCCGATCCCTGCCTCTCTCTTATTCTTGCGCTCTCCATTTTCCGGTTCACTTTTCAGTTGGTTCGAGCAAGACTATACGCCTATTAAAACTGTATTGTTTGCCATATCAGGGAAAACCGTTCTTCAGGGAAAACCAAGCAACCGAAACAACCTATATGCCATGCAACAAACTAACCCAAACTCAAGCTTTTGTGGATTGTTCGCGATAGTCGCCTCCGCTCAGAAAAAAAGAATTACCCGGAATTACGGCAATCTCTTGCAGTACCCTCAACAACAGACACAGAGGCTATAAATATGACACAAAGGTTCGTCCTGAGTGACGTCCCACGCGCGCAACGGTCCCGAGCGTCACAGAGGCTGTATTAGAGGAGGCCAATCATCCGACCGATGGACGTCGCGCTAGGCGCGCCAAACGAACGACAGCCAAACAACCGAAGGGACAAATAAAGGAGCTAACTGAAACGAACCGAATGAGAGAAGAGAGAAAAAAAGGCAACGGCCAGAAAGAATGGACACGCCGTAATAGAAAGACGCGGCGGAGCAGAGGGATGCCCGGGCGAAGCGGAGCGAGGGGACCAGCGCGCCGCAATTGCTTGATGGGGCGGACCGCGCTCGCTCGCCATGAGTGGCAATGTCCTCAACAGTTGACCTCTCCGGCAACCTCCCCCCCACCTCTTCGCTGGCCGCCCAAACGAAAGCATCCGGTCTCTATTAGCGCTGTCCCCTCGCCCCCGCGCCGACGCCGGAGAAGTCGCCCGCCCGGAAAGGATCGCAGAGATGATAACCCCGCCGGAGGCTCGCAGCGAAACGGACCGGCCCGTTTCTACTACACGCTCGGACAGTCCGGCGGATGGCCGATTTTGGGACGACGACGGGCGCCGCGTCGTGCGAAAACGACCACTTCTTTTGGGTCATGTTCATCTTCACGTTTGAAAAGGCGCAAAAAAGACACGAAAGTTGAGGGGTGAACCAACAAACAAGGCGCTTTCATTGTTCGTCTCTCAACCTTCGTCCATGGCATTTTTTTTTTTGCGCCTTCTGAAGCATGAACATGAACCAACTCGTCCAGCTTTCTGTTTTGACATATGTATACGCGGTCATTTTGCGACGAGGGTTGGATCAGCTGCCGTTTTGCAGCTGGCGAGAAAGTTCAACGCCACCATTGAAGCTTCGGCCAGACATCACAGATTTATACTTGTGCAGCCAAACCTCGTCATAATGAACACTGACACAGCGAATTATCGCGTACAACTAGCGAAATGCGAAATTTCGGTTGGTCGTGATGAATTCCAATGCCACTTGCAGTGCGTACAACGAAGCGGTATCAGTTCCAAGCCAGCGTGCGAAGATTTCCTGTGTAAAGCTGATCGATAATTGTTTGCCCTGTCGAACCGGATACAGAACTCTTGAGCAGGTGATAGAAGCGACATAGCTCAAAACGTCGACAGACGGGAAGTGGAGAGGCATGACACCACCGTAGGCATCGCAATGTCAATTTCGAAAATCTTTATTGAGTAGGAAGGGTGGCGGTAGCCCTCCGGTACATGCAGTCCTTGGACTATTACTGTCGTCCGGACGTTTATGTCTCTTCTCATTGCTGTGATTTTGATCGAAGTTGTACTAATGAGTGAGTGAGTGAGTGAGTGAGTGAGTGAGTGAGTGAGTGAGTGAGTGAGTGAGTGAAAAGCAGGAGTGTTAAGTACGTTACAGCGCATCCTAATCGAGCGTCTCCGCACTTAATAATCTCGAAAGAACAGATCAATAAAAACTGTTGATAATTAAAGCAAAAACGCAAGCAGAACATCGAAGTGATTGGCCTCCTACCGCAGGCAAGTGTACTGGCCTGCTTTGTATCTTCACGCGATCGCGGTCATAATCATCATCGTCATCGTCGTCGTCGTCGTCGTCGTCGTCGCCGTCGCCGTCGTAATCACCCCATCTAAGTCCAGTAGCACGATGCTCACGCTAAAATTCATGTACAAATAGTAAGCGAAGATCTGCGAAATGCAATTTACAGGGCAGTGGTATCGCTCGGGGCCGAGATTTCTTGAAATGAACACATGTGTTTTAAACCTTCAGCGAGGCAATAACAGCACACGGCTACCACGGATGCGTTGTGAGTGAACCAATACAGTGCGGACTTGTGAGTTCCACACGTGCACGTTTGTGCCGTTTAAACAAGCGAGGACAAAATTATTTCGAAGTACACCTTCTCCACAACCACCCGACAAAGTGAACAACAGTCCTCTGGATGCAATCCAGACGAAACAAAAACAAAAGTGAGTTTGTCAGTCCTCAAGCTGCACGTTCCAAGTGTCTGTTTTTGTTTCGTTTTTTCTTCTTTCTCTTCGGCCTTGTCATTTCCCAGGGGCGCGCGGGGTGATTTACGGCAGCGAACTGCGTTCACGAGATGGTACAGCGTGCACCTTGAAAGCAGCACGCACAAGCAGCTCTCCTGCCGAGAGTTTACAAAAGCCGCTATTGTGTAAATCAAACGCTGCCCGGGCTATAGCGCGCCGTGCGATAAACTTTGCGGTGCCACCTCCACGACCATCCTCTGCCCTTTCTTTCTGTTTTATGCGTGTTCTTTTTTTTGTTTATCGTTAGCGCGATTGCTTGTCGCTTTGCGGTCGCAACCGCTCGTCGCTCGCAGGCTGCTTGGTATCATACTCGGAGTTTACTGAGTGACAAACTATCCACCCTTTTAAATTACTTAGGTGTTAAAAACACGGACAGGTTCTGTTCCACTAGCAAAAAAAAAAAAGTATTAGCCACAAGCTCTTGGTGTCAACGAGGTAAATTACCGGAGGACTATGCGCCTGTGACCACCATTATTTTTACTTCTCGGTAGATTTTATGCTAGAACAGCGTAGCTATTCTCGCTGGATGACGTTGTGTGTTTGTTTGTTTCTTTCTTTGTTCGTTCGTTCGTTTATTCGTTCGTTCGTTCGTTCGTTCGTTTGTTTGTTTGTTTGTTTGTTTGTTTGTTTGTTTGTTTTTCACCTGCATTAGGGGAACCGAGGGTCAATACATCGCGGAGATTGAAAAAAAAAAGAAGTTGAATAAGTAATATACAAAGAATCAGCGTAGGAAGACAACCAAAGTTACAAATTATACATATATGGGCAAGGTACAGTCGGTATCTGCAATCACAACGCTAACTAAGCGAATACATCTTACATAAACCAGGATATAAGATAACAATGTGTTTAAGCACCGTTAAGGTCTAGATTCATCAGTTCGCGTAAGGTGTCTATATACTCATCTTGAAGAAGCGATAGCAGCGAGGTTTGAAAACACGGTCAGTTAACAGCAGAGACGACGTATTCAGGCAGCATGTTCCACTCTGAAATGCTGACAAGCAGGTGTGACTGCCCGTATTTCCTTTTGTTCTTGCGAAAATTGCATCGATCTTGCGGGAGTGATATAGTCGGGGAGAGAAGTAGTGGTTGATCAAAGGTAAAGCCATGGGAAAATGAAGAATCGAGGTGGGAGATGGAGTTGTGGCGTTCACGTCTGTGCATGTCGTCTTCATGTCGTGTTGGCCGCGTCGCATGTGAGCTGGGACGTTCGTGGAGTGCTTCAGGAAACAAGAAGCTGCTTTTCTTAAATAAAACGCTCAGCTGAAACCCGTTGTTCCTTGTAGAAATGCCCAGAAACCTCTTTGCATTAGCAATTCTTCGGTAATCATTTCTTCCGAGGCGCACCGACGAAGTACAAGGCGTTGAAGGTATTTTTCCTCGGTGGACAGATGGTGTTTTTGTTTTTTTTTTGCGGGGGGGGGGGGGGGGGGGGGGCGTGCTGCTCTACGCCAAAGGTCTGGAGCTCGAATCCGGGCAGCTTCCGTCAACCCCATACCGGGTACACAATAAAGTTGATCTCTCTCTCTCTCTCTCTCTCTCTCTCTCTCTCTCTCTCTCTCTCTCTCTATATATATATATATATATATATATATATATATATATATATATATAGAGAGAGAGAGAGAGAGAGAGAGAGAGAGAGAGATCAACTTTATTGTGTACCCGGTATGGGGTTATTGTTGTTTTCTGTGTACCCGGTGTACCCGGTATGGGGTTATTGTTGTTATATATTGTTGTTTTCTGAATGAACAGGACGTATACTTGGGTATAAAATCAGCTGTCGCTGCCAAAGTCGTTGAGAATCACTACTTGGAAAACTTTCGTTCAAGCAAAAAACAAACAACCAAACAAACGTGCAGCAGTTTTCCCTAAGAAAATCTCTCTCCCTCCATCCCTCCCACCCTCCCTCCCACCTTCCCTCCCTCCCTCTCCCTCTCCCTCTCCCTCTCTCTCTCTCTCTCTCTCTCTCTCGCTCTCTCTCTCTCTCTCTCCAGTTCCCTCTTTGGTTTTTACTTAACAATTCAGACTATATCTTCTTGCATTAAGATGTTGTTTATTTTGATTCCGTAATTGACGAAACGGAATTATAGCTGGCCAGTCCCCCTGAGTGGGCATGCGCCATTTTTGTGTCCCGTCATCGTCCTCATCACTAGTCTCGGCTCCGCTCCATTTAATGATGGTCCGTTGTTAATTTTGAGTATAACAGAATAGATTCATTCAGACGCTGTACAAAGAGCCATATGTACTGCGCACACGAATCGTGAGTCGTACAAAATCGCGCTCAGCTATTACAATATTTTTCCGGGAAATGATAATTTTCAGCCGTAGGGCAACAGCAGCACCTCACTGCTAAATTATTTTTTGTTTGTTTACTGAGGGCGCAGTGCACGTTTATAATGTCTCGACCAAGATACACACATACATGCAGCATCGCACGTCCTGACGGCGCCGATAGAGATAAATCACGATCATAACAAACGCTCGTTCGAACCCACAGTTGGCACAACGCTGTCGCAGTAAACTACTTCTGACGGGTAGTTGTAACGACGGCAGTGATGGAGTTCGCTGACCGATACATATGACACTGACAACGGAAGCACCCACCATAGAAGCGCCAAAAACGCCCGTCCCAACCTTGCACAGATACACTTTCACGCGGGCACTGCGGCGTCTTTGGTTAAACAAAAGAGTCTAGTTCTCCCTTTAACCGAACGAAAGAAGGTTATGAAGAAGCGAGGGTCGGGGTGAGGGGACAGCGTTAATGAGTGGCGCTTTCTGTGCTGCGTCAACCGCACCTGCCAAAAGCGAGAACGCGTCCAGTGCAACACTTCCGTTTTACGACTTGCGCGAAGAGAAGAATACGCGGCGTGACCGTGGACACCGCGACGCGTCCGGTGGACGACGGGCCCAGAGAGAATATTTATAGCGCGACTCGAAGCAGGCGTGGGAGTCCGTACCGGCCATTTTCGTGCCCAGTGCTGTCACAGGGCGCTGTTGTTTCACGGGCTGTCTTGAAAAGCTCAAAAGCGGGGGGACTCGTAAAAAGAGAGGCAGCTGCTGCGAGTGAGTGGTGGGTGAGTGGGCGGACGCTAATGAAGTCCGGTTCTCCGAAGCCCCCTCGAAGCGTTCATGAGGAACGAGTAAGGACGAACTCAGTGAGCGGCTTGCGAACGAAAAGAGCAGAAACGCAATTTCGAAAAGGATATGTTAAGGGATTCCCGCGCGTAACTCTTTCCGGGCATCTGTTCGCCGCACTGTATCGGGCACTTGTAACGTGCGTGTGTAAAAAAATGTAGACTCTCCACTCTTCCACCACACTCTTGTGCCTACGATTTAGAAATACTGTCTCCCACCCCGGCGGGAAGATACAGCAGACTCTCGGTAATACGAACTCTGTTAAGAAGAATTTAATGTTTAATACGAACAATCTTTCTGCTGTCATGTTACATGCACAATGCAAAAAAAAAAAAAATCCGCTGAAGACGAATTTCTGTTACTACGAACAAATTCTCGCGAGTTCGTTTTAACGGTAGTTTATTTATAACGACATCCCTCTTATTGAAAGACGTAGTCCTTTTGAAACCTCCCTCGATTCAAGTGAACGGGAGAAGTACCAGGCTAAGTAATACTGTGGAAGCTGCGGTAGTTCCGTTACTGAACTTAACATCCGTACCCGTGAAGTCGTATTTTAATTATCTCTTGATCGTGCACAAGAAAATGACTAGAACGTTTTTTAAGAGGCGTATTTGCCGTGGATTATCTCCTTTGGTTTAGGTCAAATTTTGAAGAAAAGCAGGGGGAAGGGGTGGGAATTAACGCTTTCCAGCGCCAACGCTCTTTTTGCCGGAGGAAGCATGCGCGATGGCGCAAGCAGCAAGGCGGCGACTGCGGCGGCGTTATAAAGGCAAGCAGCGCTTAGAGCTCAGTAGCCCGGACTCGGATGGCGTGCCCGACCCCGGGTGCGTAATGATTCCGCAGGGAAGAACCCCGGACAAGGAACGCGTGCGCCACGCGCGGTAATTATAGCAGGCACGGAGGACCAGCAGCCGGGGCGCGCTTTGTGTAACCGGGGGAGGGAGGGGGCCGAGCGTAGTGCGAGGTTTGGGAATTACACGCAACTCACAAAGAAAGAAGGGAGCTGTAAAGGGTGCCTAATTGCTCAGCATTTCACCGCGCCTTAAAACGGGCTATTTAGGGGTGTAGTATAGCACGCCGAGGCGGCGAGGTAACTGGCCTGTACTCGATGTCAGGTAGAGGAACAGGTATTATGATGATGATGTTGAAGAAGAAGAAGAAGGAGAAGAAGAACAAGAACACGAAGAACAAGAACACGAAGAACAAGAGCACGAAGAACAAGAACACGAAGAACAAGAACACGAAGAACAAGAACAAGAAGAACAAGAACAAGAAGAACAAGAAGAAGAAGAAGAAGAAGATGATGATGATGATGATTATGATGATGAGTGCGGTTTTTATTAACGACATTATAGAAACTTGCAGTGCAACATTTAGAAACATGGTCCAACGAATATTATTGTCTAAACATGGTTTAACGAGAATTCTTGTCTAAGCAAACCAATTCTCATTCGTCGGCCGGCAATGCTTCTATGCCACAAAAAATATTTCAGGACGTAAGTTCGATTCCAGGCCGCGGCGGCCGATTTTCTGGTTCAGGCGAAAAGCGAAAAGCCCCGTGTGTTCGAGATTTCTGCGCAGGTTAAAGATCCCCCACAGGTGGTCAAGATTATCCCCTCCACTACTGTGCGCCTCATCGCCTGTGTAGCGTCGGCACGTTAAACCCCAAAATCAATCAATATAGAGTTCGATAAGTTCTTGAGCGGCTCCGTAAGTCGGGCGACACCTGTAGCTATGCGAGAAGTAAGCCCCTGTCTGCGTCAGAGCGTCGATGTGGGCTAGTTGGCAACGGTTGTGAAACATTAATCAGTGCACGACAGGACAGGGCGGAACAGGAACGCAGGAACAGCCCTGTGCTTTTTTTTTTGTCCTTTTTCTCCTGTGCGCTAAGTAATGATGTTTCACAACCGCCGGCGGCACACTCCTGATCACAATACCGTGCACAGAGCTGGAATTTCTAGAAATCCAGAAGTCGTGCTTTTCTGGCCTGCAGATGTGCTTAGTTTTACGGTTACGGTCTACTAGCTGCCGCGCGCGATAAAAAAAAAAAAAAACGGAAAAAGAAATACTAGGGAAAATTCAAGAGCACTCGGAACGTAAAAGATTTTGAAATCCATTTTGTCATTAAGGTAGAAAAATACGTACTACAGTGAGTTTCACCTGACACCAATTTTGAAGAATGCGCTAAAAACTTCTGAGACAATTACGACCAGTTTTATACGCCATAAAAACTAACGGCCACTAAAAAACAACAACTCGAATCCACGGAAGTACTCCTTGTATGTGTGACCATCTGTTTAACCTGATACGTGCTGAATTTTCTTTAAAAGTCAGCGCCGGTTATACGAACTGAACTCCAATCCTCGGGTTCTCGGAAGGAGTACAGGTAACATATCCTCGTCAAGACGCCGCAGTTGTGGCGTCAGGTGTAACTGAAACATTCAAGGTGCCTTTATAACTTTCCTCCAAAGTTCTGAGATACAACCCTTTTAAACGTGTCTGGACCAGCATAGCGGGGGTATAAAATAAGGAAATAAAATGTGGATGAATATGGCGGGTTGCTCTACACCTGCGACGTAATTACCGCGCGCGCACGCAAAGCAGCGTTAATCGGCACCTACTGCGGTCCAAATTACACTCAAAGAACCAATTCCCACGCAATCCGCTGGACTGCAACAAAGCTTTCCAGCCAAAAGCTTCGGAACGCTGTTCCTGGAGGGTCTCAGCCACATTAGCGCCGTCTGAGACGGACACCATTGTTACGCAAATGCTCGATCAAAACGGCGCCCGTTGGCCGACCGGGAGCGCGGGTTGGTTGGATTTCAAAAAACGCGCCGTTCTCACAAAACGGGGAAAGCATCGGGGGAGGGAGGCGGCATATACATCAACGCAACTTAGCGTCGAGTGGCGCTGCCAAAATATTTTCCTCTCAAGTTCGCACCGCCATCGCTCTGGTGGGAAAAAAATATGCCGTTGGAATGAGGCGGCGCAACGTCGGTTTCTGCGCGCACGCCGCAATTAGCGCCTGAACTTGGCGCGCGCAGTTCCGAGCGCGCGTGTTTGCCGCCGATCTATCTGGCGGTCGCTGAAGCGGACTTAACATACGGCGGCGGCGCGCGACAAAGCGTCGTGCTGAAGGGGGACTCTAACACCGCGCTACGCGGGTCTCCGTTCCTATGGCGTTTGTGCGAGTGCATGCGCGAACTGCCTCCAACGCGACACGACGATCATCATTGCCTGGCGGAATCCCAAATGCCGCAATTCCTGTTGTAGTTGTAGAGAACACTAACGCTGTACAGTCGAACCTGGATGTAATGAACTCTATGCAACGAATTCCTGGATCTAACGAAGTTTTTCAATTCCCTATTTCCACCTTCATTGAAGCATGTGCTTGTGACCTCGATGTAACGAAGGAACTGCGACGGTTAACCTGGTTGTAACGAATTTGCTACGTTGATTAGTCAAGGTTTCTTGCCCTTTTTCTGAAAAATCGTCTGGCAAAATGCAATAATTTAGCGAATTTCGCCCGCACCGCAATCTCTCGTACGTTTCCACGTGTGAGTGCGGTGTCGGTTAGGTGTATAGGCCTGCCTGTCGGCGTGTAGTCGCGTGTGTCCCCTGATATCTGTGGTATGGGTTCGTGGATGATTTCTGCTGCCTGAATAAGAAAATATTTGACTTTTTAATACAAGCTCGCAAGCTTAAATGCCGTCTCCGCCGGCGAGAAAGAAGAACGTCACCGTGCGGTGCAGTGTCCCAGCTATACTCGGTTACAACTCAGGAACGGCACCACCTCATGCAGTGTATCACTCCGCCAAAGCGCCGGACCCGTGACGTCAGTGCGCGCGCGCGTGCGTTTTGAAAGGGGTTTGCTATGAATGCGTGATATCGTCTGCCTTGTCTCACGCAGTTTGTTTGTCGTCCCTGGAGTCGTTTATAAGCATATTATGTCCAAAAAATCACGGGAACGGCTCACGCCATGTTCAAAATATTCCCAGTACCGCCCTACTTTCACCGCGCGGAGAAACATCCGGCTACGGTGATAAGGCACAGTGGCAACTTCCGGTGCCGTTCTTAAGTTGTCACCGAGTATAAACGTTTTCGTCCGTTAATCTTTTATAAGATCAGAGCATGTTCTGGGCTGTGTTGCGCATGCGCAGTTACATCTCCCTGTTGACTGCGCCAATTGTAGGGCCGCTAGCACAGCCCACTGATAAAATGGAAGCTTCCAGGTCGAAGAAAATAAAATGGTCTATAGTATCCCTTCACCAATTGTGACTGCAGAAAAGAGCACCAAGTTCGCAAAAATGCGCCCTTTCAGCATAAGTTTGGTTCTTGAAACGCGCTAAGGCACCGAAAAGTATCAAAAAGCACAAGTGATACTTAGTTACGTTTGTGAATTCGGGGCCCGTGTATAGAGCAGCAAGCGCAAATCACGCAATTTTTCAGTGTGAAATATATGCTTGAACAAGGGCGAGGTCAGCATCACTGATGCCTTGCATATTGGTTTCGTTTCTGCTTCATTCCCGCGAGTTTTTACTCGAAACCTGCGTGTAACGAAAACCTGGATGTAACGAAAAAATGACAATTTTTGTCAACTTCGTTATATCCGGGTTTAACTTTTCGAGGACGTTGCGTAGATGGCAGCAGTGGCTTTACTTACCGCAGCCGCATTCCGTCCGTTAGACGGAGAAGTTCGCTGCCATAAAAGCGACGCTGGGCGACACATAAGGGTTACCACGTGACCTCAAGCATACAAATAGCAAAATTAAATTAATTAATTTATTTATTTATTTATTTATTTATTTATTTATTTATTTATTTATTTATTTATTTATTTATTTATTTATTTATTTATTTATTTATTTATTGCGGGGTTTAACGCGCCGAAGCTACACAGGCGATGAGGCGCGCGGTAGTGGAGGGCTACGGATTAATTCTGACCACCTGGGGATCTTTAACGTGCGCCAAAATCTCAAACACGGCCGTTTTCGCTATTCGCCTCCCTCGGGAAAGCGGCCGCCGCGACCGGGAATCGTACCCGCGTCCTTGGGCTCAGCAGCACAGCGCCCTAGACACACAGCCACCACGGTGAGTTTGAGTTTTAATCTGTTACAAGAATTCCACCCATAAGCGTTGAGTGATACACTTTTGCGTGTATGTGCCATCACCCTTTGAAGGCTTCACGTTGAAGGGACCAAGATGACAAAATACAACTTTAGCCTTTGGTAACTCGCTCAGCTCCATTCAAACCATGGAAGACGTTTTTTTGAGCGGGAAAACGCAAGGAATGCTTAACAACTTTCGAATTTCGCGCTACAGTGCCGTAATATGGGCAGGAGTGACTTCGCATGAGCGAGCTCTAAAACAGATGTTAATAGTTTCCCTGGAAGTTGGCAATCAAGTAATACGATGAAACGGAACCGGAGGCCCCCACAATCGCCAAGTTTATTGGTGGTGGTAAACGGGCCGGCGCTGTCAATCTCCCAGCCAAGATGATGTAACATCATAGAGAAATCGCCGGAAAGTAACAGGGCAGCGGCCACTGTTTCATATGTTTCCTTGAATATCTCAATTATTTGTTTCCACTTCGCGATGAGATTGGCGTCATTGCGATCTGGACAATACTGCAGTCTTTTAGGGGCGAAGCCCCATAGTGGCCCAAGCTGTCGGCGTCTAATGTCGTCGTCGTAACCGTCATCTCATGTAGTCACGGTACTAAAATACCGGGATGCTCGTTCACGCCTCGCGGTAGAACAGAACGTGTACTAAAAAGAAAACACCGGAGCACTCGTTTACGCCTCGCGCTGGAAGGCTTCGTGCTTCAAATGCACGTGATTTTTACTGCAAATCTGTATACCTACCTCTACCCCCGAACGGTTTCGTCTCCGTGGGTAAAAACTCCAAGGAGCCAAGAATACACTTATACACTGCACGCTTCGCCCCTCTTTAGGTTTTACGTTAGTGGAGATGGCCCTGGGATTTTTGTTTGTTAGCCTCGACCCCAGCCAGAAGAGGGAACGCACTTTCTATCTTTTTAATTATACAAACTTGTATTTCGTCTCCATGGCTCCTTTAAGGGCCAATTTCTTCAGAGGATATGTCTCCGAGCGCCTTGATGATCATCATTTTGGGACTCTCACTTTAGGCACTAGTACACGAAACGAAAAATCTGTGGGCACCATACTGCCAACGGTAAAATCATCGCTTTTCTCGCACATATTTACGCGACACATGAAGGGTGCAAAGTGGCAGCCACCTTCTCACGTCCACGCAAGACAATAAATATGTTCGTCATTCGTTCCAACATCGAGAAAATTCCCAGACTCGACTCTACGAATGCGAGCATGCCAACAGCGACCACCGCTCCGCTTCAAACGCGAACCGGTGAGAAACCGCGTACCCACGCCTTCCCGCGTTCGCGTGGATAAACTTCAGACAACGCTCCAGCGGTAAAAAGAGGCAAGGGAGACGCGCGGAGTACAGAGAGCTCCAGTGGGCGGCAGCCCAGACAATCACAGCTTCGCTTTGCTTTTCATTCGCAGTGCAGCCCGATGCAGTGTCGCGTTGCTCCCTGTTTAGGACGCCGCCGCCGCCGCCGACAGGGACGACGACACAGTCGGACACGGTCTTGGGTTCCGATGTGAACCTCTCGCCGACGCGACTTGTGAAGTTTGCTCCTTCTACACGGCCGCGTCCGGCCTCTCGCTGCAGCTCTAATTCTTCCCTCCCTCGCCTGTGATCGGGGGAGTCGAGTGGCCACGGCAACACCATACGCTGCCGCTGATCCCGCGGTCGTCGACGTGTCATACGACGCGGCGATGCCCGGTGGCCGACGGAGGACAATGGGAGTGGGTGACTTCGCCGCGCTGTGGCTTCGCTGTCACCAGACCATGAGCTGGCACGGCGCTTCACTGAATTTAATCTTTTTTTTATATATATCGTTACCCTTGTCTAATCTACCGGTATCCGAAGCCTGGGACAACCGGTGCGCGGCTCTGATAACTTGCAGACACAACGGTCTCACTGATGCATGTGCCAAGTTTTGATTAAGGAACACTAAAAACCTGTATAATTTCAGTTTAGAAAATTTTAAGTCTCTTCTGGCTGAACGAATTTGTAGGGTAAATGGAAAACCGCGCACTCACGACTCAATGAGTTCTACTCGCAATGCACGGGCCCTAAACGGAATAGCGACTCAAAAAGACGGGCGCACTCGTCGTAGTGAGAACTTACCGCCGACTTTATAACAGCCCTGCCCCATTTTCTTCTAAAAAGTCGTCCATGCTTGGCTCTTAACAAGAACTTCTCTGTTCGTTCGAACACAGCGGCCTGCCGGTCATCATCATGGTCATCATCAGCAGGAGTGCGAGTGGGATTCCCATTGCGCTCCTAATACGAGGTACTGGCCGGTCACGTATTTTATTCTTATTGTTATTTTCCATCATCACAGGGGGAGCGTATATACGTTGCAATCTAAATCATTTTCGGTCTCAAACATGGACGCGAGCATAAGCCGTATTACGAGGTGAACCGATGTATGGAAGAACGTTACAGCTGCCGAATGACACTGGCGCCGTTGTTCGATGTTGTGCTTCTACTTTGAAAAACTGACTGCAAACGAAGTCTAAGAGCTTGATAAATACAATAACAGG
The DNA here is from genome assembly GCF_048455015.1 of Haemaphysalis longicornis. Lineage (NCBI taxonomy): Eukaryota > Metazoa > Arthropoda > Arachnida > Ixodida > Ixodidae > Haemaphysalis > Haemaphysalis longicornis. The sequence continues at coordinate 50,879,459 of NW_027526445.1, forward strand.
AGACGTTTTACTACGGATCGCAGGCCCATAATCTAAGAGAAAAGATTTACGCAAACGAAAAAAAAAAAAAAAAGGAAAGAAGACGCCCTGCCCACAACACGCGTCTTCCGCATACTGCCGAATGAACACGCCAAAGCTACTGCTGTCTATCCCCAACCGCATAACACGGCCTGAGCGCGCAGAATGGCCAAAATGGAGATGCAATAAAAAGCGACCATTATTTTCCCACCTTTTTCAATTTCGCACGACCATTAGAAAACAAGCGGCCCGCCGTCCGACTCGGCCGCGGTGTCGCGGCCGGCACGCAGAGCAGCATGGTACGGGGCGGGGTCGGCTAATGGCACAGGTAAAACAAATAAAGACCAAAGGCGGCCCAAACTCATCGCCGCCTTTCTGTGGACGACAACAGCGACTTCCGAGCGGTAGTGGTGGTGGTGGTGGTCGCGCGTGCAACCGACAAAAGCCCATTAGCGGGGCCAAAGCGTCGCCCGACGGGTCCGGAGGCGACCAAGCGTGGCAGCGCCGGACATCGACGGCGCGCTGTCTGGTCGCGCGCATCTGCCTCCGTCGATGGACGTTTCGGCTGACCGGAGGGCGGCCGGGGCGGGAGAGAGCGCCGTCATCCGCTGTCCGCTTTGCGTGCTCCAGTGAACGCTTTCTTTAGGCCTAAACGTCCGCTCCTCGTTCCTCACTCCTTACCTCCCCCCACCCCAGCCCTTTTGTCGGGGCAGACTGCGGACGCGTTATTCGTGCCACAGTGCACGGGTCATTAGGCCTGACCGTTGACAGAAATTAGCGCGGACGACGCCTTCGTAGTGCGCCAGCCGGCCGACGGGTGTCGCCACCGGCCGCGGCTCTCGCCCCGGAGGAGAGCGGCCTCTGCTGCTTGGATCCCACTAGCTGCTCCGCGGGTCTCGCGCAATGATAGTCGTAGGGAGGTGCTAAACGGAAATCTAGGGTGGGTTACTCTCCGGTAAACTAGTTTTTGTACCAGGTTGTTTTTGGAGTGACTATTTATTATACGTTTGAATGGTGCAGACGCATTTTATGCCACGGCCGGACTGGAGTGAGCGGGGAATGAAAGAGAGAGGGGAGGAAAGGGGGAGGGAAGAAATGTACTATCGGCGTCAAATAAAACGTGAACACGAAATTATGAACCAGAACGTGCAAAATTGAAACATACTGTTCGTAGAGTTCATTTAATGGCTTGCTATTGGTATTTTTGGAAATGCACTTTTCCTAACTTTGTTTTCGTAACTAAGCCACGCGTCATTTTGGCTTGCATGGAAAGAAATCGCGCTGTTTGGGTGTTCAGGTTCATATTTTCGTGTTCGCGTTTCATTTGACGCCGGTAGTACCTCTATGGAATATAGGCACACTACAGCATCCATAATACAGCCAACTAACCCAAACCGATTTGTTCAAATTGTACGAGAAAAATAGCCCGCCGCTAATCCCCCTCACTGGGAGCATGGTAATGATTCCCGTTTAAAAGAAAGAATGCTGGAAATGATGACGATGACGATGCCGATGCGTCGTTGACGTACATGCATCAATACCCATCGTCATTTTCAGCATCATCGTCAGCATTCTTTGTCAATGTTAGCAGCAACGACGACAACTCATGAAACGCGTTCACGGACGAGCACATTGGGTCTCTTAAATTTCACAGTCCTCGACGGTACGCGGGCAGCCCGAGGACTGCGTTCGGACCGGAGGTCCCATAGGAAAACATGAGAAAATCGAGCGCCGCATCCCGTCTCGGGTAGTCCGTGGACGATCCGGAACTGATAATCGAGGAGGCTCATTGTTGTCCGGAGCGACGCGTAACACATTATAAGATACTGGGAAGTCTAATCTCTAAACACAAAATGTCAATTGAAATCGACTAAATGGTCTCTGGAAACAGTCGCGTAGCGCAGGTGTAACCCGCGCGGATATGACTCCGCTTCCGAGTTGTAATAGCTTAACGCGCCAAGAAGACAGTCCCGTGGTTCAGCTTCACCACAATAAACTCGATTGACCAATCTAAGACGCCAACAATAAAATTTCAGCGAACGACGATTCCGAGCTCAAAAGTTTAACTTAAAAGCTCGGCCTGTATACACGCTCCAAGGCCATGTAACCACCCTCCCCCGCTCCAATGTGTGAGATATACCACGTACCGGTCAATCAAGAGCACATCACGGCTATGCCCCAAGGCAGATAGAAGCAATACGAGCAGGGAGTGACTGACTAAGCCGGCCATGCTCCAGAAGCCGCTATCGATGGTAGACATTGTTCAGAAGGCCATAGGCACCTCGCCCGCCAGGCCAACCCCCTGGACGACCCACCAATGATGAAATCAAGTGTTCCCTCGAATGAGAAGATCTTAGCCAAAGGGGCAAATTCTCTCTCTCTCTCTCTCTCTCTCTCTCTCTCTCTCTCTCTCTCTCTCTCTCTCTCTCTCTCTCTCTCTCTCTCTCTCTCTCTCTCTCTCTCAGCTTGACTCAAAAGGTCGGTCTTCGCTATGGCGGTCTTTCGGTCTCAAAAGTTAGGTCTCTAACTGCGCAGTGCCAAATGGTACACAGGTCGCTGCAAGTCAGCGAGTTCGCTTTGTTGACTGCACGAATTGGTCACTGGAGAGGTTTGCGGTGAAGCTGAACTACGGGATTACTTTACATTGTTACCGTTCGAGCACCCGCAACGTATATATCGACACAACATTAAATACTACGCTAGGCAGCCCTGTTCGTGTTTACACGCCGGATGTTCAATTCGACGTTGTCTGCACGTTCGCCGACACGGTAGCTAGCGTTCTATATATAAACAGCGCCTCTCTTCCTCTGAGGTATACCAACACCATGGGTATACACGCAGCCATTTTTCTCCGCTCCCACCCCGGCGGACGCAATCTCCCGAGGCGTCATCTCCCGACACCCGCGATATCTGCTCGGAGCGATGGCTGCGTGCGTGTACGCGGACAATGAACGGCAACTACCAGCAGACCACGACAACGGGGGCAGCACAAAGGGAGGCAGGCGGGGAGGGGGCGTCCCATTACGGGAGGGTGGGGGTAACGGCGGTGCATCTCTCTCACGTCGCGTGTCCTGCAGCTTATAGCGCCGCAACTAGCGTACGCGGACGCGCAAAGAGCGGCGAGATGGCGCGGAACAGCGGAGGCGGTGGCCGGCCAGGCATGACGGGCGGACCTTGGTCGCGCAGGTGCTGCCGCCGCGCTGGTTATACTCCAATTAGTGGTCTGTAAATAGGGTCGTCCGCAGGTGACCTCTGCTAATGAGAAAGGGAACGGAAGGGGGGCGGGGGTGCATACGGGCGACGGCTCTGCGCACGGTCGCTTTCGTTAATCGCGTCGTGCTTCATCTCCCTCTTTTTTGTCTTTCCTGGTTTCTTCTTGTGTAGTCTGCGGTTTCTCTTTGAGGGTTTTTTTTTTCGAGCTCAGGTGTTAAGTGGTGCTGTCCGAAGGTCCCCCGTTTAATCGGGCGGGACGTAAGTTTTCCTTCTACATTAGCAAAAGCACGCCTTTAAAGGACCGTGGAGAAGAAAAAGAGCCTGTTCTATTTCAAATAATTAGCGTTTCGTAACGCACTCCCAACTCAATTTCAGTTTCGCAAGACGCTTTCAAACCGAAAGAAACTGTGGTTGATTCCTAGGAATCGGTAAAACACGAAAGTGAAATGTGCAGCGAAATCTCCTGATCAGCAAGATTTGCGGGTCGGCGGTTGTCCTGTGGGTGTGCTTGGCGGGCGACGTCCTGCTGGCGGGTCGCTTCGGCAAAGGTGTACTGGCACCATTTCCGTGACGGATATGACGTCAGTGAAATGCTGGTGTATCCTGGCATGAAATACTTTTGTGTTAAAATATAAAACCCGAAAACGAACAACTATAAGTATAACGTACTCTTTCGTAAATTGGTTGCTTCCCCGCAAGAAGATCCCATGTGTGCAGGAGTGCAGCCTTTACAGGCCGCTTGCTTCGTTGTACTGGCGTCGTTTCCGTGACGGATATGACGTCAGTGAAATGTTGATGTCCCCCGCCATGAAACACTTTCGTGTTAAAATATAAAACCCGAAAACGAACAAAAGTATAACGTACTCTTTAGTAAAAAGGTTGCATCCCCGCAAGAACATCCTGTGTGCAGGGGAGCACCCTTTACAGGCCGCTTGCTTCGTTATACTAGCGTCATTTCCGTCACGGATATGACGTCAGTGAAATCTTGGTGTATACAGGAATAAAACACCTTCGTGTTAAAAAGATAATAGTGCTGGAAAACTTCCGTATTCCATTCAACACAACATCGGCAGCAACGTAATAGGGGAAATATTAAAATCTGAGTCATCAGTGCGTTAAGGGCACGGTCGAAAGGAATTAGATGCACAACTACGATCGCCCAGTCATATTTTTTGGCGGTGGCTTTCTTACTTTTCTCTGCGACCGCCAATCGTGCAAGTCCCTGTGACGTCATAAGAACCCGGCGAGAAGGTGGCTGGTGTGATATCGCCACTGCTTCATCTGTCTTCCCTAGTCTCCCGCTTAGTTGTTAAAAAGTGCGCGTTAAAATTGGCATGAATGTTATTGGGTCAATGCAGCCCTAGAACGAAAGAACCTTGTACTTTGTCTTCGCGGACCCTTTAAACCAAGCCCAAGAAATTGTTAACATAATCGAGATTGGCTATAAAGCTGCGGAATATAGAGAGCACACAAGAATGCGGTGACGAACAGATAGGAAAGTCTTATTTACAAGTTGCTTGGCTGGGACATGTAAGTCGCCTTCGAGTCTGTAATCGTTAGGAACGGGGCAATTCTACAACGGGTTTTTCATGGTGACAATTTTTGCTCGCCTTATGGAGCTTGGCAAAATTTTGGAAGACCTCTTCAGGCCTTCAGACATTCACAGTTCTGGAGAACAAGAATTACACTCATGGATTTTATTTCAGCGCGGTTGTGAGCACACGTGCAGTTTCATGCACGGGGTGAGCCGATCATACAGTTAAATTGCGCTGTAGAACCCCGCAACGGGATTGAGAGCCGACACTATGGAAAATGACAGCGTAATTAAGCCGCGGGCAGCGTTACCGATTCGGTAATCAATACGATGTTGCGTCCGTCCGCTCATCCGCTTGCCTGGCCCTCTTTATTTATTTATTTTTTCGCTGAGTGCACACCCTATTAACGAAGGCAACCTGGTGGAATCAGGCGGGCGTAACGCTTCACTCTGTTCGCCGCAGGTGGCCCCGAATTTATGCGCCTTCTGCGGCGCAAACGATGTGCTGTGGTTGTTTGCAGCCACATCAGGGACATTATTTCCGCACGCTATTTTTAGACTAACGCAGGTATAAGTACAGCAAAAGTTAAAAAAATAAAGCCAGTGTGACTTTCCATGAACATCTGCGAAGAGATGACATCGAGAACCGCAGCATTGTCGCTGCGGAAACACGAGTGAAAAATGCGATGCAGTTCGGAGCCTCCCGGCTGTGCCACAATGCCTATAAGCACGCAGAAAAAAAATGAAAGGTCGCTTTTTTAACCGAGCCAGCCATGAGTCTTTGTAGTTTGTTTATTTTTCTACAATGCTCGTTGGAGTTCATGAGCTGTCGACTGCTACTCCAGACTAACTATTCGATAGTAGTACCCTTTTTCTAGCTTCACCGCAGCGTAAGTCTTCTTGCTGTGAAGCACCCTTTGAAGGCAAAGCTCGAATTGGAACAGATCGTGAACGGGTACGGCCAAATGCGGGAGAACGAACGATAGTACAGCGGTGAAAAAGAGGATGAGTGACGTAAGCACGCACCGCGCATGCGCAGTGGGGGAGTGCGGCGAGGTGGGTGCGTGGCTCTACGCGCGGATGTTTGTGTGAGTGCATGTATGTATGTATGCGTGCATGTATGTATGTATGTATGTATGTATGTATGTATGTACGTGCGTATGTATGTATGTATGTATGTATGTATGTATGTATGTATGTATGTATGTATGTATGTATGTATGTATGTATGTATGTATGTATGTATGTATGTATGTATGTATGTATGTGTGTATGGGGACGGCCTCCGAAATTAGCAACGGCATAGGCGAAGGAAGAGAAGGACACTGGTAGAAGTAACGGGCGACAGGCTCAGAAAGATAGCAGTCTAACGCATATACACTTTACTGAAAAACAACGATTCATTTGGGTCGCTTACGATCCAAACAAGGCCTTTTGCGCGCACAGAAGGAATCTGCACCAATTTGTCCCATGATATTTGATCCTACAGAAGTTGTCCTTTTTTGTACGTGTAGCCGGCTTCATGCGAACCGTGAGAGCGTGTGGAACCCCCTGTGGCGTGGTCACAGCGGCACATCTGCCCCCTTCCTTCTTGCACTTGAAGGGGAGCTGCGACGCAGACCGTCGCGGGAGGTGCACGACGGACAGGCGACCCAGGCGCCCCTAGCCCGAACCCCAGGTTGCCGCCACGGCTAAGTTCGTCACACGCGGGCCGAAATAGCCGCTCGCCGCCTCCCTTGGGCGGAGGGGCCGGCGAAGGGACGCTCGGTCACCGCGGCGCTGTGACGACCAAAACGCTCATCGCTTCTGCGGACCCCGACCGCGTCTGGTTCCGTGCAGCGACCGCGAGGAGTCGCGAAGAGAAAGCCCGTCTATACCTCACCCCTGGTTGCCCACTGCGTTTGCACTTAACCTGTACACTGAGGAGAACCGTGAACACTGCCCAATTGTCGTATTAATTAGTCCGTTACGTCATTAGGTTGAAGTACAGAAAGCGTAGCTACTTTATGCGCTTTATTCGGCTGATTCAAACTAATCTTTCTGTTTTCCTTTTTGGCTCGATATGATTAAATCCCAAAACTTAGTCTCACTCGATCCCTCTTTTTTTGCCGATTTTGTGACACGACCTGGGATATTACTGTACGTTCAGTAAGAACATCATAGGTTTGATGGGCCCACATGCAGCGCGTATATAATTTACAACTCTCTTCCGAACTTTTTTACGCTAATCATTTCCCGCATAATCCTAGGTTCAACCATGTTCGCGCACAGGCAGTATCGCCACTATATGCCGTATTTTCACCCGTATAACCTGCACCAGAAATGCGAAAATTTCAGTGGCAAAGTAGGGCTGCGCATAATACGCGGGGTTTTTTCCTGTAGTGGAGCTTCACGGCAATGATAGTGGTGCCGTGAAGATGACCCTGCGTACAACACTGAGGACTGAGGCTCAAGTGATAGCTCTAGCGAACCAGTGACACTAAGTGAATTGTAACCTCCGCCTTTCAGTCAGTGTATTCTACTTGCTAAATATAAGCTTTTTCTGCCTACATAGTATGTGATGTGTTGCTTGAGCAGTAGCTTTGGTGCAGCCTTTCCTGTATTAAATGTGCGGGCAATACGCGAGGATTTTATTATTTTCCGGCGGGCCGAAAGTTGGGGTGCGGATTATATGAAGGGGCGGGTTATATGCGCGACAATACGGTATGTGTGTTTTAATTCCCGCATTGCCTCCTTGCAGCGTAGACCTAGCTATACGTAACTAAACACTCCCCGGAAGTTGTATAGCGCTTCACGTTCAAGCCATCCAAGTGAGCTAAGCTACATAAACGCACGCCACTTCTGCGGGAGTACGACGTGTACGCGAAAAGAAGCCCCGAGCCATCAAATCTTCTGCGCCAATAATGTAGAACTTCCACAACAGTGCACGGAACTACGGTCCCTAGGAGTCGCCGCCCCGTGGGCCTGCCGTCTTAACATCTTAGTGGGCCTCCCCACTGGCCAAGGCGAACCGTGCATGGACCAGCGCCAGCTTTCGGAGCAGGGTCCACGCGGTCTCCCAGGCGGCGCGCGACAACAACAACCTGGCCAACAACTCGGTTGTCCCACGCGGTCGTGACTCGGCGCCTTCGACCTGAATAGGACCACGCAGTGACTGCCTCCTCTCCCCCTCCCTCCTCCTCCTCTGCTCCCTGAAGCCTCTTCTGCCAAATTGCAGGCCCGGAGTGACAGCCGAGGACACAGGCCGGCGGTTGGTGGCAGACGAACGGCCGAGCTGGCCGGCTCTTCCTCCCGCCATATGGCTGTCTGCCAAATGACCGGGATCTTCACTTTTTTTTTTTTTTCGAGCGAGCGGAGGAGCGAGCGGTCCGGACCGTGGGTGAACCAGGAACCGCGTCTGGTCTTCAAGAAGCTGGTATGGTATCGGGAGAACGAGGACGTAAGACGAGAATATAATGTCACAAGCCTGCGCCATTCTTGTTTAAGTTTTCTCTTTTCCAGCACGTGCCGTACCAGGAATGAATTTAGCCGAATTAGGGCGATGCATCAATCGTATTCATCCATTCTCGGTGCCTTAATGCTTCTAGTATGATAACCACAATGAAGTACCTTACCCCCTACACAGGAGGGCCTTTAGGTATCCCGACATAATAATAATAATAAAAAAAATAACGGACCCGTGAAGCTTATCTTTTAATTAGGAAATTCGTAAAATGAAGTTTAAGCTTCGTAAACATATACAAAAAATATGCCTGAAGCAAGCAAATTTGCCTCTATTTCGCATTCTCTTCTTACCAAGCCGCCCCGCACACGTTCTGGTACACCCGCGACGACACGAAGACGACCACGCCCCGTGCCCGTACGGTCGGTCCATAGTTCGCTTCTTGTCTGCTCTTGCGAGCAAATACGCTGGCGCTGGGCGCCTCCCAGTCTGTATACACGCGCATATCCCGTTGCAGTTTATAAGAACCCACGGGACGTATATATATACACACACACGGCGTCCCAAAGACGGACACCACCACCACGCGAACACCACCACCGCCGAGGCCAGCGAGGTCGCTTTCCTGGAAACCCGCGAGGGCAAGACGAGTCAAGCGATGCTCCCGCCGCGTCCTCTCTTTCTTTCTTTTGCTTACTCGTTCTCTCGCAAAGTCGCCTTACCCGCTATTTGCTCTCTTTCATTTCCTTCCCGTCTTTTTCCGCCTTTGAAGAAGCCCATGCCACCAGCGCGGAGCGACAGACCACTCGTTGCTGCGAATTCACCCGAGCAGCGAGCCCATCGTTGCTTCAGCTCTCTCCCCCCCCTCTCTCTCTCTCTCTCTCATTCCGGGTTGCGAGCTCGTTACTTTATACGCGCAGGACAGCGCTCAGTGGGACCGGGCTGTCCACCCTCAAGGCCTTTTCACTTAGTCCAGGCCGGCAACAGGCTGCAGGCCCCAACGCGAGCTGTCCGCAAGCGTTTATTTCATCCTCTCGTCGTCGTCGCCGGCGGCCCGGCCATCTCGTGTTTCGTTTTACGTTGTTTCTTTCCTGGGCTCATTATTTGCCTCTCTGGGTCATACGGGCGCTCTATTTTATTTCTTTTCTCTCTCACTCACTTCCTTCTGTAGTTCACCCGTTTTGCGTTTCGCTTTGGATGGGCTGTATGTTTGTTTCGACGTGTATTACGACCGTCACCGTTATCGTCACGTGTTATAACCGTCAAAGGCCCTTCTATGCTTCACCTAGCGTTATGCGCAAAAGATTGATGTGTATAGCGTCCATCAGAGTTAGTACCAAATTGTAATTCTCGCCTTGTGTTTTAACAAAAACTGGCAAATACCGTTCTAGGCTATATCTAGCGCCCTGCGCGTAAGATTGAGTAGAACACTGACCGATACATTTTTTATTTGTGTGCGTGTGAACCCGCTACCCTCCTTGATCTCCCTTGCTGCGTTAACTTTGTCCCCTTGTAATGTTGACCCCTGAACAAAACAGTTCGAGAGAATCACCTGGCTAATCGTCAACACCTAGGAGTGGTCGGGAGTGATCGAACGCCGAGATAAATAACATCGATGGACGAAAAATAGTTACCGAGACTTCAGGCACGCGGTGCAAGTAAAACAGCCACCATACAACCCCGCCGCAACCGTTGCGAAGCGAATATTACACGCCAGACACGTATCGCTCTGATGACGAAGACACTGTCACAACAGAAGGTGGCATAATCCCGACAGACCTGACACTACACAGATAAATTCGTAAAGCTTGAAATAAGATGCAAGGCTCCCACACGTAACCAGCCGTAATTGCCTCCATGAAACATTATTTTTTTTGGCCCCTCACCGGGAGGGCGCCCAACCACCAGCGCCTGAAGCTCGTCTAAATAAAGTTCACTCACTCACTCACTCACTCACTCACTCACTCACTCACTCACTCACTCACTCACTCACTCACTCACTCACTCGCTCACTCACTCACTCACTCACTCACTCACTCACTCACTCACTCACTCGAACCACGAAGTTAACGGCTGCTCAGTGAAATTATTTAATGGGTATATGCAAGCGCAGTTTTTCGCATCATTCATCGAGCAGTAAGTATCGTGAAGTACCGTAAGCTACCAAAGCTGCCACCAACGGCATTCAATTGTGCGGTCAACGGCCTCTGACGATTGATTACAAGTTTCAGGGTGGTACTATAGTACAACGCGGTACGATTCTGTTCGTTTTGAAGACGAAGGAGTGCCGCAAACAATGCAGGGGAAATATCGAACGCCCATCGCAGCTTCCTTCCGACATTTCGAGCTTATTCACGTGCGTTTTCAAAGGGACAGAGTATATTTTTCAAAATTAACGCACTGGCGCCACCTGGTGGAAGAACGAGAAAGCTCGAGTCCGTGTCAGAAATGGCTGACTTACGCTTGTACCGGGCTTCGAACACGCAACAACAAGTGGAAACAACAAACGGAGCAGCAACGTCATCGCGTCCTCTCGTGCTCTTCGCTTATAAGATCTCTCGGAAGCGTTTGGGGTGTAACAGCCGCATGCAGCGGCGAGAAATCTTTAGTGCTCCGCTCGTGTCGGCCGTGTTCCGCGAACCTGGGCGCGAGATTCACGATGCCAGGTGGGCCCGTATTCCAGGAGTTTGACCAGGGTAACGGTGGCCGGCGCGATAGGTGGGGGAGAGGGGGATAAAATGTGAGCCCTCTGAAGGCGCCTCCACCCACCCCCGTGGACCGCATCATCTCCATGCCCTCACATGGAGGGCATATCTACAGGTAGGGGTCACCTCTACGTTGTTCTATACCTTGTTTATTTTATCTGTGTTCGGTGCATGCGATTTTGGCGTACAGGGCCGGGAGGGGCGCTGACCGCAGAGAGAGCCAACGCAGGTGATGTCCCCCGCCGTCTGGCCTCTTTGTCCGAAAATCGCGTCACTGACCTGATGTGTAGCCACAACTCGCCGTCACTTTTGTTTTTATTCGTGAAGTTTGCGCAATCTTGTATGGTTCTCCGGTTGGTATACATCCGCGGCCGCAGCACTCCGGCGTGTAGGATAATATTTGCAGCTGGGTATACGCGGACGCACCTTTATGTAACAACCTGGTGCTGCACTGAAGCTGCAAGATTCTCAGCTCCATTGCGGTGTCCTTTGTTGATGGAGAATCAGCCGCACAACCGAGCATAACAACAGTATATCGCGGAGATGACGAGCGGCCATTTCTGTGAAGTTGTTTTTCCGTGTGTTGTTAATGTTGTCGACAACGGTGATGCGACTGCTGATTATGCTGACCAAGATTATGATGATGGTGGTTTTAATCGTGGTGGCGATTGTCAGTTTTTCTTGATACAGTGGTGAAAAGTCGCACACCGTTAAAGTAACTTCACCACTAGTGTTACGCATAGACCAAACATTTTACACCCTTTTTGGCCAAAAAGCGTGTAGCAGAAGTAAAAAAAGGGTGTTGGGAGGCTATTACACCCTTGTTGTTGAATCTCAACACCCTTTACGCAGCTCCCCACTATTTTTGTGCGGAAAAAAGGGTGTTGATTCAACACCATTGGTTTTTCTTAGTGTGTTGAAGGGGTGTGGAAAAGGTGTTCAGCTGTTGATTAATTAAGCCCATGAAATCATATATAATTGCACTGCGAAGTACAAGACATTTTCTTACACCCTGCTCTCCACCTCGTAAGAAATGTTCAAACGTAAAAGAGAAATTGTTCATCTGCAATGATCGCGCGTTTCCCTATGTATCCCTTTTCGTCGTGCTTTCAAATTTAATTCTTTACCACCCGCATTATTATCGCCTTTATTCCACCTTAGTGGTGCACAGTTAACATTGCGTGGCCATTGCATGATAGTTACAAGCTTATCCGCGATTTTTACATCGCTGTCTGCATTCCCGCTTAGTGAAAGCGCAAATGTCGTCAACATCCTGACGTCCGGAGACAAGCCAAACCAGCAGTACTTCTTTAGTCCGACCCGATTACCCTCTTTCTCATCTCTGATTTCTGTATTGGTCCAGTCAACTTTGGTCGTCATTGATAACATAAAAAACCGGCTCTTTTTTCCCGCGCAGGCAGCGTCTGACAGCACAGGTATTGCAGTGGTCTGACGTGTACGGAACGGCGTTCCAAGGAACGGCGTTCCTGGAACTAGTTCCTTTTTGGAGGATCGCAGTAACGCCACCGTTACGTTAAGGGTCGGTGGAATTGTAACGGCAACTCGTTACGTTTACGAAGGAACGGCAGAGGGAACGGAGTTCCTTCTGTAAACGTTCCATCGCTAGGATTTGACTGTGTTTGAGGTCACTATACTTAAGAGGGCTAAAGCTAGTACAAAAAGGGCCTATCTCCCCGCGAGGGGGACTCGAGTAAATGCGTCGCATAGGGGGTGGGTGTATTGCGTTAACGTTTAGTGTTTGGGGAGTTGGTGGTAGTGAATGCGTTGTATCAGCAGCTTCTTGACGTAGTTTGAATGAGTCAAGGATATAAGGCGCGTTCGTAGCCTTTCATTCTGTGTCGGTTTTGTGGCGCAGTGGGAAGAGCACCATGTACCTCGCGTTCCGCCCACAGGTAGTGAATGCGTTGTATCAGCAGCTTCTTGACGTAGTTTGAATGAGTCAAGGATATAAGGCGCGTTCGTAGCCTTCCGTTCCGTGTCGGCTTTGTGGCGCAGTGGGTAGAGCACCATGTACCTTGCGTTCCGCCCGCAGAGTCGTGGGATCGAAACCAGGCGCCGGTAAGTATTATTTTTTTATATAGTGTAGGGGGAGGGGTGCGGACCTGTTGTTGAGAGCGAGGAGGGTAGCGTGATGCGGGAGAGGAGGAGTGGGGGAGAGGGCGCACCTGGAACGGCTGTTGCGGACGCCAACGCCGACAACGCCGGGTGACATCGTGAGTTAAAGAAATGCTCTGCATTTAAAAGCCGCAGGCCTGTACTGTGTTCCTCTTCCTATAGCTGCCCAATTTGCCCGCCCTTCCGTGGAATGTGCTTCTTCAAAGTCAAAGGCACAAGAATAACCACGCAGCGGGTCGCAGCCTGTCGAACAGGCCGCACGCCCTTGTCGCTACGGTGGCTGCAGACGCCAATGATACAGGTGCTTCGGAGCAGCCCCTTTGATTCGTCTTGCGCCGCGACCTCTTCTTTTGTACAACCATAAACACAAAAACTTGGAGGGCGCTTAAACTTCGCCTTTAGGAGTGGAACGCGAAAGCCGAGCAGGAGCAGACGTGAATGCGCCATTCGCACTCGTAGAAGACGCCAGCTCGGGAGAGCACCTCGCACAGGCGGGCCGCACCGCATTCTTCGCACTCGTGCTCTCTGTAGGCAGCCGCTCCAGCCGAAGGTGCTCTGCTGTCCGTCAATGGACACCTCGGTCGCCAGCGTTGCGCTCACCGCGTGAAAAAAAACAAGGCGTCAAGTTCCCAGCCTCGGATTCTTGAAATATTTCCGCTGCCGCCCAAAGCGAGGCGAGAGCTATCTGATCTCATGCGCAACACCAAAAATCCCTGTGAGCTGCAAGCCGTATACGGGTTCCTATCGCCCCACCGCATGAACATGGCGCTCGAACGCGTCGCCGTAAACTTTCTCACGGACCGAGCGGACATACACGGTTTCATGATGTTTGCCAGGTTTGCTGCGACGAATTGGTGATCGCATTTCGCTGGGGAATTATTGCGCCACCTTCCCTTCGCGTCATCCTGAAGTGCAGCACGGCAGTACTCGCAAGCGCCTCAGCGGAACTGATCTTCAACATACCCAACGAAGTGTTGACGAAAAAATTTCATCCGTCCGACTCCGACATCGAGATGCGGCTCGTGCTGAGTGTAAACAAGAGACTCTACTAAGTCTACTAAGCTGCGAATATGTATTATAGACATCCCCCCCCCCTAATACTGTAATATTGAATGAGCATTCATTAAACGCCTATGTATTGTTCTTTTCGTTCAGGTTTCTTATGCAAGGAATTTAATTATGTTCGTGCATGTGAGTAACTTTCTATTTGCACACCTGAAGCGCAGTATGCTCACTGCGCATTTGATTGCCTTAGTGGAAAGTGCCATGTGTGTTGCACTTGCAATTTAGACGAGCACCAAAGTTACAGTTAGACTTGTATGGAGTATGTCCGGTGATCTCTGAAAAAAATCGTATGGAATTCTTTTGGATTCTTTTGGATTCTTTTGGAACTTCTGGATTCTTTTGGATTCTTTTACCTAATATACATAGTTAGCTGTGTGTTCACTGCATGTTCACATACTGAATTGTGTGTTCACAATTGCTCACTTTATTTCTCCTTAGCCTTATCCGACACAATTTTTTAATTCAAAAACCAAGCGTAACGTTAATGTAACGACACGTTCCTGTGTTCGAAGTGTAACTGGAACGCGTTGCTTTAGCATTAAACTAACTTGTAACGGGAACTCGTTTCAGAATTGGGAAGGAACGAGGAACGAGCTTTCGTTCCTGTTTTAGAGGAACGTGTACAACACTGATACGAAGTGCGAAGGGAGGACTTTCAGACGCAGTCGAAGAGGCATCACTGACTGCTGCGCTTACACTAACGCATTCTGCCCGAAAGGCATTCGTTTTGTTTTTTTCACTTGCGCCTCATGACGATCGACAAACACATAGTGGCATGCTGATAACCACACGCACGCGTTCGGCAAGCTAGAAACATTTATCAATTAGCGGAAGTTTCTTACAATAAACAATCGCAAACTGCGAAGTGGAGTCGCTTCATATTCTTGCAGCTCTCGCGTTGCCTGGGAAAGTTAAAAAAAAGCCATTAGGGGGAGCAATAGAGAGAGAGAATGCGAGCCCATGTGACACTAAAAAAAAATGAAATGTCCCGCAATTAATGCAATTTTTACCACTCCCAGGCATAAACCGAGTTTTTGTCACTAAAGTTCAACTTTTACAGGTCATTTAGTTAGAAAGAGAGGGAAAAAAAGCCGCAGCGTTAAGTTGTCATCATAAGCAGTTTACCTAGCGGCTACTTTGCTATTGCACCAAGCGCTGAGCAAAAGCCGGATTCAAGCGATGAGCAAAATCAGTATCCGCAAAAAGTCATGATCGACGTGAAACGAATACATGTGCAGCTTTCCCGCTCATGGCAGTCCTTTCAACAGTGATTACTCTGCAATTTTTTAGCGAAATGAAATATTCTTTGGCACAGGTAATATTTGGGGTGAATGCTTGCTTTGTGCACAGTTTGAAGTCGCGCACGTTCCGCGACTAGGTTCCTGGGCCATGGAAACTATCCCATAGAAATGCATGGGGAGTAAGATTTGACAGCGAATTACACAAAAAATATTCAGGAACCTGGAAAGTTCTTTCATTGTTTTCATCTTCACGTTGACTTCTGGCTATTTGCCAAATATCACTTTCCTAAAGTGGTTTTGCTAGGTTCCTGAGAGCTTGGAATTTTGAGCGAGAAAGCTGGGTATGAGAAACGACGCGTTACGCAGCTGCTTCGGGGAAATGAAATACAGCCAGGCACACACTAAATAATGAAATACTTACTGAGTTGTGTGGTTGTACGCGCAGTAATGACGGTAAAGAAACGCGCTAAGTTTTGTAGTTTCACAAAAACAGTAGCCGTGTCGGTATGTAAAATACCGTATCACTACCATAATGCAATGTTCCCATAAACGCAGTATCACTAAAACAAAGCCGATGTAAAATCTCAAGTAATGTCCCCAGTATAAATTTCAAATTTAAACTTCAACGAGAAACAATTAAGTCATGTAGCCAACTGTAAAAACAACGTGAACAAATGGCGCACCAATTATTTTCACCCAGATGTTTAGGTTTGTATTACCACAGTACTAAATAGGACATATGAAGAAAAAAAAAAGTTGACAAACTTTCCCTGAAAGTCCTCCGCCACAGCTGTGCCTTGCCTTGCATATTTCTGTCTTTCCTTGCTACACCGCTTTTATGCTGCCTGTGTATCTAATGGCCAGGGTCTCTTAAAGGAGTACTGGCATCAATTTTCGGCGTTAATATTATTGCACAGTTCGCTTCCTTTACTCAACAGAATAGCCTGGCTAGAACATACTTTAATTGGAACATACTTTCCTTCACGAAGAATATGCTTTAATTGGGTCTCATTTATCGCGCCGACGGAACAGCACGCGGAGCGGCACTCAGCAAATGGACATCAGTGTGACATCATCCCGTGGTAACCAAAAGAAGTGACGCGGACCGCAGCGCTCATCAAAAACTCGGGGCGTCATTTCACGCGCGCCCCCGCGAGCGGCGACTGATGCGCGCCGACGCATTCACAAACGGGTGCCCGTAGCCAGAGCTACAGGCATTACCACTGCCCAGAAAGGCACTGTTGGCAAAAATAAAGATCCACACATGGGAAAGGAAGCGATAATATAGCCCGGAATCGCAATAGAAGTCACCATCGGGACTTTTATTGAAAGCGGTCATCGAATTTCCGCCGCAATGTTAGGCGTAGCAACCTTCAGGCAGCTCAGCTGTTCAGCTTTGGCGGCGGCGCGGTCGAAACAACGCCCCCACCGGCATCCACAGTGTTTTGACGTCCGTACAAAACGGTGAGGTCATGCCGGGATTCTGTCATATGCGCCCTTCGGGATGAAAGCGCGGGAATTTGAAACAAACGATTTTCTGACCGTTCAATGTAATTAATTACCGCGCGCTGAAGTATTTAAAGTGGTGTTTCGGGTTCACCAGACTATTAAGCACCGATAAAAGCAACAAAAGTGGGACATAAAATTTTCGTGTCAGTACTACTTTAAGCTGCTTTTGCACCACTCTTTTATTCGATCATACCTCACAACCATTTGTGTTGCTAACTAAATTGAAAATCAAACAACACATTCCCCAATTCACCGGTCATCTGGCGACGTTTTCCGCGTCGCAACTTCAGGCGACGCTTAAAGATTCCTCAGGATCAGGCTAAGCGTCAAAGCTGATACAGCGTAAGAGCTGCGCTCGGAGCCCGCAGCCTCGTCTTAGTCCGTTTCACGACACAACAAACGCGCATCTCGCATTCCCTACCACGCTGCGGCGGCGCCAGAATTCACTTTCCGGTATACAGCGAGGGGGGACAGCGCGTGTTGCTTGACCGGATGAAGGAAACGCAGAACGACAATAAATCTGGTCGCGGTGGCGGCAGAGCTGCACTTAGAGGGTCTCCGCACGACCGGTCAGATGTCCAGTGACCCCCCACCACCGCGTGCGAGAGGAAAGCAAGCGACAAAGCTGCACAAATGTGCGTATATATAACGGCCGGACGCGACTGCGTGGTCGCACCTGAAAGTTGGGAGACCCACAGTGAGGTCGCGAGGAACGCGGAAAGAGCACGAGAGAGAGAGAGAGAGAGAGAGAGAGAGAGAGAGAGAGAGAGAGAGAGAGAGAGAGAGAGAGAGAGAGAGAGAGAGAGAGAGAGAGAGAGAGAGAGAGAGAGAGAGAGAGAGAGAGATGACGGAGAAAGAAGGAAGAGCGGTGGGGAATCCTTCTCGTTGCATCAATGGAATGTGGTCAAGAAAAGGACCAGCTCTCAGGCGAGTACGCCACACCGTTGGAGCACTTTGAGCTTTAGACCTAACGGTTCGTAATACGGATCCCCATTAGCTGCGGTGGCTTGAGCAGCGGAAGCTTGACTCGAGAGGTAGCGGGTTCGAATCCCCAGTTGCGCTTACTGGAGGGAAAACGCGAACAGTCCCGAGCACAACCTTTCTGTGCATGCTTAAGAACCGTAGCTTCGTTTAGCGCAATTGTCGACGTGGTGTCGGTGATTATGGAACACTGACACCAACTAGCCACAACCCACACTATGTTAGGCTTGAGAACTTCGGTTGGCTTAACCTTACAGGCATCCACTACGGCAAGCGTCATAGGCTTCGTTTCTCTGTGCTTCGAACTCGATAAACTTTGAACTTTCGGATTCTCGATCCGCCCCCCGCCGCCTTTTCTGTGGTATAGCATAGCTGGGTCGACCCCGTTCCAACGTTGGGGCAATTAAAAATAGCAAGCTTTTGTAACGTTCCTTTCTTTTTTATCCCCCATTGACGTAACCGGTGGCCGCCTTTTTAAGAAGACTTTACTCATGCATTCATGTCCGGGTGAACAACGCCAACGATTGAAGGAGCGCGTGGCTAGAACAACAACGCCAGCGTGTTCCGGCCCGGAAAGTATGTTGAACGTGAAGCTTGCATTGGAACTCACCCTCGAGCGTCGGCGACGCTTTGAGGAGAGCATCCTTCGGTACAAAGGCGTCGTCATCGTCTGCAAAGAGAAAATGCAAACAGCGACCCGTTAGCAATCGCCTAAATAAAGCCAGAAACAGTTTTATCGGGAGCCCACAGTTTTGGCACACTATAGGTCCCATTAAAATCCCCGACTAACTGGACCTGGAAAGCAATAAACCCACAAAGAGTGTTACACCCCCCTCCGCGTCAGCTCCAAGTTCTTAGTATGCAGGTAAGCCAGAAGTTAAGAAGTGGTTGCATCTTCGCAAGCAAAACAATGACTGGAAACGTGGGAACATCGTTTCCATAAAGTGAGAAGTAGCATAACCATTGCAGCTATTTACTAATCCTGTTTTAGTAGCACGGTGAAGTAGCGTGTAAGATGTCCAGTTATATGCGAGTCATTTGTTTTCGCTGGCCTGTTTCGTAAAGTCCCGATAGGGGTCAACTCTACCGCCTTTAGGCCTCGCCGATTCAAGTACTCTTGCAGTTTGAAATGCATGCTTCACTAGTTGCTGCTCTTAATTGAAATGTCTAGATTAAAATGTAATAAAGGAGCGTAGGGTTCATGTCTTCCGGGATAATAACAGCGAAGTATACGACAGAAATGCATCAGCAACGGTATCTCAAACTGCGAGCTAGTCTTTCTTCGCGATGAGGCTGTTTTTTTTTTTAAACATGGCGAAAATTTTGTAGGAAATTGCTTGTTGGTACCACCAGTTTTGCAAGCGGCTTACATATGCTTGTACGTGCAGACACTTTATATCAAAGTCATTTCTTTTCATTACGCAAATAGTCACTGTAATTACATTCACAAACATTCCAAATTTTCTTGCTTGCGTATATATACTCCCTCTAATTATATTTTATTTAGTACATACTGCAGGCCCAGTTTGGGCCCAAGCAGGAGGGGCGGTACAGCGCATACAACACACGCAAATAAACAGCACAAAAATGTAGTCGCACATTATGGCAAACAAAATATCAAACATGGAATGATATGATATTTTGCGGGAAATGATATCAGACAATAATAAAAGAAAAAAAAAAGAGTTCTTGCATTCCAACTGTCTTCTCGCTGCACAATTAACACGAGGCACATCAAGCTTAAACTTAAGTCATATAAATGTAGCACAATCGATTGAACCGGAGACAACTATAGGATATATATATATATATATATATATATATATATATATATATATATATATATATATATATATATATATATATATAGCGAATCAGAATATGAAATGAGGGACTCGTAGAAATAACACAGAAATAAGGGTTGGCAGTCAAGAACACCTCGGAAAGCAAAGGGGAGGTTGTGTTAGCTCATTGAAACAGATAAAGAATTTGGAAAGAAAGAAAGAAAGCGAAGAAAAAATGCCCGCCAGGTGGGATCCGAACCCACGACCTCCAGAATACCGGTCTGGTGCGATAACCACTACGCTACCGGCGGCGCGATTTTCTCCCCCGCTTTCTGGGGTATTTATGTCGATGTAATTTTTGTTCCTGTGCTTGGGGGTGGTAGCCAGCGCCACTCTGACTTCTCGGGGTGAAGGGGACCTTCTTTTTAATCCCCGCGCCGTGACTCGAGTGTCTACGACATGTCGAGAGTGGTCAACCAGCGTTGAACCCTCTTAAGCTCCCTTTGGCACCAAGACTGCCAGAACAGAGGCCCTCGCTATGCATGTAGCGAATCAGAATATGAAATGAGGGACTCGTAGAAATAACACAGAAATAAGGGTTGGCAGTCAAGAACACCTCGGAAAGCCTGTTTCAATGAGCTAACACAACCTCCCCTTTGCTTTCCGAGGTGTTCTTGACTGCCAACCCTTATTTCTGTGTTATTTCTACGAGTCCCTCATTTCATATTCTGATTCGCTACATGCATAGCGAGGGCCTCTGTTCTGGCAGTCTTGGTGCCAAAGGGAGCTTAAGAGGGTTCAACGCTGGTTGACCACTCTCGACATGTCGTAGACACTCGAGTCACGGCGCGGGGATTAAAAAGAAGGTCCCCTTCACCCCGAGAAGTCAGAGTGGCGCTGGCTACCACCCCCAAGCACAGGAACAAAAATTACATCGACATAAATACCCCAGAAAGCGGGGGAGAAAATCGCGCCGCCGGTAGCGTATTGGTTATCGCACCAGACCGGTATTCTGGAGGTCGTGGGTTCGGATCCCACCTGGCGGGCATTTTTTCTTCGCTTTCTTTCTTTCTTTCCAAATTCTTTATCTGTTTCAATGAGCTAACACAACCTCCCCTTTGCTTTCCGAGGTGTTCTTGACTGCCAACCCTTATTTCTGTGTTATATATATATATATATATATATATATATATATATATATCACGTAACAAGCTCTTCCTATCAGCTAGAACACTTGCAGTGCTGTTAGGAAATGAGGTAGCCTTAGATTCATTCCCCTCTAAACTCATCATCAAACATCGCAGAACAAAGAAATAGCTGAACACGGCGTGCGTTTTTCAGTAATTTTGAGCGACACGCAGATGTCCCTAGGAAATGCAACGCGGCCGCAGCGGCAGAAAAAGAAAACGAAAGAAAGAAAAGGAAACGAAAACGAAAGAAAGAAAGAAAGAAAGAAAGAAAGAAAGAAAGAAAGGACACGCGGATGCAAATGTAAACGGCGGCCCACGAGCAGATGTGTTGCGCTCCCTTCGGAACACCAGGTGGTCAGCAGATCAATATACTTCGTTCCAACAGAGAAGTTCATAATAATAACAATAAAAAATGCACGCATAAATGGACTTGCACCATTACATTACCCCTGATCCCGTATACTCTCCACCACACGTGGACTGGCCATTACATCTCCATTACAAGTCCCCCCCCCCTCCGTTCCTTTCTGTCGCCTAGACGCAATTTTACATGCAGAAAGAAAGGCCTTACGCAAAGCGTGGGCGGAGGATGCACTCCTCTCGCACAAACATACACTGACAAATCAAAGCACCAACGACGCACAAAAAAGAGCGCAACAACAATAACAAGATCCTCGAGTCGCTCAAGGACGCGCGTACAAATAAAGGAGGTGCGTATACAGGGTGTGGACATGTCGCCATTCAGGCCTCCGCTGACCAGGGTGTGGCCCGGTAAGGGTGCTGAAAAAAAGGAGGATCGAGTGTCACCACTAAAGACTGCTTCCTTCGCGAAAGAGCGGCAGGCCTTGCCTCCACAAAGCGCCTAAACGGACCGCAACGCAGCCACAACAGGCTCGTCCTCCCGCATTCATGCACGCCGTTTGCTGCTTTCACGTCGCTGGTCTTATAACGCACGCGCCTCCGTCGCAACAGCTCTCCAAAAAAAGAGAAGAAAGAAACGAAAAAAACTAGAGTAGAAAGAGAGAGAGAGAGAGAGAAAATATGCGCGTATAAGACTTCAAATATCTGAAACCTGCAACGCATTTGTTCGAGGAGAAGGAGAGAGGAGGAAAAACGTTTATTGGAGCCGATAGCGGAGAGGAGAAAAGAAAAGTGGGTGCATTTGTTGGAAAATCCTTATTTTGTTTGCAAACACCGCACTAAGTCCGCGATTGAAAACGAAATGTACTGGCTGCTGTAGTATTGAGTTACGCGAAGAAAGTGGAGGAGCAGCAGCAGGCGATGGAAACAGGCGCAGTATTTCTGCGAAAATATGCGTACGCAAGTACGGGGGCTTCGGGCCATTCATGTAAGCGTGGTTGAATCGCAACGGCCCCGTAACAGCGCCGTTCACGTGTTCCCAGCACGAAAAGACTCCCGAACAAGGGACACGTGCGTGGTATAGACTCGCATGTGTTGCGGGGATTAGCGAGAACATACGAAGGCGGCTCGAAGGAGTGCCCAAGGACGTCTCTCTTCCTTGCGTTAGCTTCTGTCGGGTATACTGCATGGCTGCTTTCAGCACCGACGATAGAGGTGGAAATTTGAGCCAAGGGAGAAGACGAGAAACGCTCACGTGTAGTTAAAAGCGATGGAGGCAAGTAAAGGGAACTTCGGATTGTCCAAAGACGAACCTTCGACGTTCAAATCGCTCACGCTTAATCGCAAAGTTCCGCGCTCGCCCAGTGGCTTCGCTCGATTAATAGTTTTATTTTCGAAGCGTATTCTTCTTAACGATTATGATCTCCGTGTTAATTCCCCAATAAGTGTGAACTGACCATAAAAGAAATCGGCGACAAGATTTCCACCCGCCTAGCGCGAGAAGCACTGGGTGGGGCCCTAAAACTATATAAGCCATAAAACGACCCACATGACCAAAAAAACAAAAACAAACACGCGCAGAACAAGAACCAGGCCTGTTTTTTTTTTTGCTGTTTTTTTTTTTTTTTTTGCATTCCGCCCGCCACTCTGTTGACCGCATTTAATACAACTCATCGACAAAGGATCGTTCGGAACGCTTGCAGCAGCGGAGTCAACTCAGCGACTTACACGATACACAACTGAAACACCACAAGCGAAGAACAATCTTCATTGGCCCCTGCACAGTTTAAGGTAAAAGTACAGGCCCAACCCCGTTGTGCAGGTCGCTTGGGCGTTGGCTCGTTTTGGTGCAGCCAAATGGATCATAATCCCCGTACTTCCCAGAAAGTTGTAAACGCGAGGAAGAAGGGGGCCCTGAACTGGTTGGCAGTGCCAGTGCGGGTGTTTGCGTTAGAGTAGTTTGTCCTCGGATGGCTGTTGACAGCATCTAGCACAGCTAGGCGGCGAAAAAGAAAAAAATCGCTAACTTTTTCTTGCGCAGCGAAAAACGTCTTTGTTCTTGAACTTCATAATCCCAAACGTGTGCCCTTGTTCCACTGAGACGACCTTCATGTGTGCCCGTCTGTCTGTAGGGGTGAACAATGCTAATGCACCAGGGGCGGTATTCTCGTGTTTGTCCGTTCTGAAAACGTCCGTTTTGCGTCCGTTTTATTGTGACGCACTTCCAGTTGTAGGCGGGCTTTGGGTTGACTTTTGCGCAACTGTTCTTGCAAACACATTTTAAACTACTAAGCCTATTTTAAACTGTATTTTATGTGTTTATTGTTCCGCCAGTGAACCAACAACAAGGCGACGAAAAATCGTCTGCTCCCAGTCATCTGCTCCGAGAAGCCGCGGCTCATAGCTCAACCGTGCGTGCATGGCGTCACATCAGGGTGTTCGCATTTAGCAAATCAGGGCTTGCTCAGAACGGACACTTTCGAAACGGACACAAAACGGACAAAACACGAGAATACCGCCCGAGAGTCAAACGTTTGTTGTTTAACGTGGCCACGGTAGCGTACACTTCCTTAACGAGTTATCAATTTCTAACATGAGGCTACTCATCCTCCACCGAACGGATGTCCCAGAGAAGTCTCCCTAGATCGCAAGGGGGAGGACATGAAACAAGCGCCTACGAATGAAAGCTCAAAACGATGAAAGCACATCAGCGAACGAGTCCAAAATTAAAAGCGACGCAGCGCCTAATTCCTATGGGTGTTTCCTATTATCCCCTACCTCTCATCTTGCCCGAGTTACCAGCATAAGGGTCCTAATCTTGTCAGCAGAACCTCTCGTTGTTCTTCTGTTGGCTGTGAGTTTCGGGGAGTCCTTGGTCTTTTCTTGTACTCTAATACCACATGGGCAGCAAGTGAGGAATGCCAAACATGCGGCATGCCGGAGACGATACGCCCCGTTTTATGCGAGTGCTCACGCTACTCGCCTGAAAGAAAGAAGCTGTCGTCAGAACCGAGGAACCTGGACTTTCGGCGGCCATTTTCGGAGGAGAAGATTCTGTATCACTGGCCTTCTCTGTCATCTGCTCAGAAGTCGGTTAAGGAACTCTTACGCTTTCAACGGGCGACCAACTTGAACTCTTCACTATAGACTGAAAGCCTTCGGTGGCTACTTGTGTCAGTGTCAGTGCTTCAGCGCTGGGCATATCTGCGTGCTCCAATTTTTCTTAATTCATTCTTTTCTTTCTTTGCCTACGTTTCCTTTCCCACGTGCAGGATAACAAACTAGGCTCTAGCCAGGTTGACTTTCCGGCCTTTCTTCTACATCCTTCATTCCTTCCTGATACCATATGGTACGGAGTGTTAGGGACATCCGGGCAGTACTCGCAGTTTCTTTGGTATGTTCTCCAATTAAGTTGCAAGTAGCAAAAGTGCCATTACGCTACGATACCGTTTAAAATCTTCTCTAAACGACTAACCGGGGGGGAAAATATGCCCTTTTGAAATACCCACGTATTTTGAGAGAAGTTCGATTTCTTCTCCCCTCGTGCTCCACTAGTTGTAGCAACAACAGAGCATAACTGGGGAAGATCAAGTGCTAAGCAGCGCGTCGTCCGTGCTCTCCATCTCGAGTGTACGGTTTCGATTGTGCGCGCCTCCGCGTGCGCTCCCCCCTCCACATGCGTGCGCGCTCACACGTAAGCGAGGTAAGCACGGCGTCTACCTGCGGCCCAAAGCTGGGTGGGCGGGGCAGAAGGGCGTGACCGAGCGCTAACGAGCCGTGACGCGGACGCCCGGCGAGCAGCCACGGCTGCCCAGAAAGGAGCGAGTTTTTTTTTTCCAAGGGGGAGTGTAGTGTGCTTGAGTAGTGTGTGCGTGCGAGCGGGCACCCAACACCTTTACATTGCCTACCTGATTTATTCATCTGTGTGTACTGTGATGCAGTTGCTACTTGCGATCACGTAGTCGCTTCAACCGTTCTGGAACTAACCGAACGCCAGCAGTCGCGTACAGCGCGTCATCCTCGGCAGGCGAGGTCTTACGTCGTGCCTCTCGATCGTTTGCGGTAATAATGGCTTTCAAAAGCAGGCGCTTTGGCGGTTGCTGTGCAGCAGTGTTTGCCGCGGAAGCAGTTCGCGGATCTGGACATTCGCGAAGGACAATAATTCGAGTTCACCGTGCACGTGGAATAGTGGTGGCGGTAAAGCTACCCGCTCACGTTCCTTCCTTCCTTCCTTCCTTCCTTCCTTCCTTGGGTGAAGGAAGGAAGGAAGGAAGGAAGCGGATGAGTTATAGACGGCGCTGATGGAGGCCCTTGAAAGGTAAACAGGGATTGCAATGCAGACACCTCTGAGCGCAGGTAAAATAAACACAAAAGATCAATTATGTTTTGTTTGATTTTCAGCCGCCGAAACGAACTGCCGAAACATTGCGTTTTAAGAGCAAAA
This sequence comes from Haemaphysalis longicornis, assembly GCF_048455015.1. Classification (NCBI taxonomy): domain Eukaryota; kingdom Metazoa; phylum Arthropoda; class Arachnida; order Ixodida; family Ixodidae; genus Haemaphysalis; species Haemaphysalis longicornis. Next base: position 50,905,081 of record NW_027526445.1, read on the forward strand.
AATAAGGAAGCTTCTTTTTTTTTCTGTAATGTAGGTTCTACAGTGACGACAACCGTCGTTTATCCTCCTTAGCTTATTAGAAAAATAAAATACAGGAATAAGTACGCCGATATATGAATGATTACAAGTCCAGCTGCAAACAACCCCGTCGATTGGGAAAAACAAAAGAAAATTAAAACCCTGCCGTAATTTCCTTCTTGAGGCGCGTAACTGACGCAAAGGTGGCGTGTATACTTAAATTAAAGTCGACACCCCTAATTGCGAGTAGTGCGGAGCCGTCCAACTTGCTACTTGACAGCGGTGTTCGGCCTTCCGAAAGGCCGAAGCTTTCAAACCTTAAACGATATAAGGAGCTAGAAAGAACGAAATAAATAAATAAATAAATAAATAAAGACAGAGGGAAAGGAAGAAAGGAAAGAAAGAAATAAAAGAGAAAGAGAAAACAAAAAAAAAGAAAGAAAAAGTGAGAAAGAAAGAAAGAATACAAAGGCAGAAAGAAAGAACGGAAAAAAGTAAGGAAGAAAGAAAGAAAGCGGGAAAGAAAGAGGGAAATAACAAAAGATAGTGGGAATGGAGGAAAGAAACAAAGAGAAAGAAAGAAAGGAAGAAAGAAAGAAGCGCCTCAAAGCGGTGCCATTGTACACCCGGACGCAGTGGCTTATATCTGCAGCCCGTAAGAGCGGGGTCGCTATACGGGAGCTTGCATCTCCCGATGTCCTCGTCCTCATGGTAATGGAAGTCACGTATCGGCGGGGAAATGCGGAAATCGCCCCGTACGCGCCTCGGCCAGACGATAGCCTGCGGACCTTGGAAGGAGCACGCCTGCAGAAGGGCTTCCCCGCGCGCGCACTTCCCGCCCGCGGACGTTTAAGTATACGTTATCCGCAACAATGAGAAACAACGGAGAGAGAGAGGAGCTTAACCGCGTTAGAATAAATCGTCAAGGGTAACGAGTGCGTGAGAAAAAAAAAAAAAAAAAAAAACAATTGGCAAGAAAATGCGCCACTTCGTAAATCAAACCACCCACCCCTTATAAACTCTTGCGTGCGTGCGCGCGATGCCTTCTTCACCCCAAGGAAAACAAACAAACAAACAAAGGAACAAACAAACAACGCCAGGAACGAGTTCGAAAGATGGCGTTCAGGGAAGAAGCGCGCGGAGCGAAACGCACGCAGTCAGCATAAGTTAAGTAAGGTCGCTGAGCTGATAGCAAAGAGAAAGAGAGAGAAAAAAAAAAATGTAGAAATGAAGCAATAAGGTTCGCCCAGGGGAGAGACGTGTTACCCGTTTGCCCTCTCCTCTTAACCAAGCAACGAAGCGACTACCAGTTTTGATCTCGAGGCGCCCGGCGAAAGACGAAAGAAAACTAGCGACCCTTAACGGATTCAGGTTGAATATATACACTGTGTAAGTTATAGAGTCTGCGCCGACTAGTTTCCCCGAGTCTCAACGTGTCTCCGCTGTGCGGCTACTGCAGTGTACGGGAGTATCCTCAGGCCGGCCGCCGCGGTGAACAAGTTCTCTTATTTCTCCCGCCATTTCTTTTATTTTTCCCGCGCTTTATTTTCTTCTCGCATTTGCGGCGGAGCCTGTGGGCCACTGATTTCATCTCGCACCGAGGAAGGGTCAAAAGTTTGGCGATACTCAGCTTGGCCCCTGTTTGGCGAGTGAGCCGAGAGCGCGGTCCATTTTAAAATCTCCGTGCCGAGTTTTCCGGCTGGCAACCTGCCTTGGTACCGGCGTTACCGCGTTCCTGGGGGCCGACATTACCCGCATGGTGCCGACATTAGTCCGAATTTAACTCGCCGAATTGGGTTGTTACCGGAAAATATCCGTTTCTTCAACGGCGGGTGTAAGGGACAGCGGGGGTGGGGGCGGTACTCACGTGTTGTGCAGTGGTTAGCGCAAACTTACTTTTTTGAAGATCGCATTTGATTTATTGGTCGACAATGGGTACCCCGGCACTTCTCCTCTTTAGCTTGACTGCTTCAAGTGTAAACGTTGAGAGGCGATTCCATAACCGTTGGGTAATAAACAGAAGAGACAGGACGCGCATTAACTAAGAAAATCAGGGGAATACTGTGTCCGTATATTATAATCAAAATAAATAATCGTGACTTGCCTCGAAGTGAAATCTACGGTTGCTGCGTCACCTGCCTGACTGCGCGAAAGCCCTGTCGTGCGGCTTATGCTTCGACTTGATCGCCGGCGATACACCAAACATATGGTAAATCCACACCGCCACGGTGCTGGCTTGTAGGCCGGAAAGTTCGGTAGCTAACACCCTCCCTCCCTTCCCCCCAATGCTTCGGCCAGCAGGTAGGTTCGCGACAGTCGTTTATGGTACAGCATATACTCCGTTCGAAAACGCTACGCACGCTCTTGTGCTCCCCGATGCGGTCACTTTATGGGCCTCCTCATTTCTTGCACTGTTCTTAACCTTTATCAAAACACTCCTTCGCTTCCTTGAGCGTTTATCGCCCGCGGCGATCGGGCGCTGTCGTCGTTGTCCATGCGCAAGAAGAAAGAGGGAACGACGACGACGACGCGGGGCCATCGGGCAAGACCAATGGAAGGAGAGGGAAAAAAAAAAGGCAACGGCGCTCGGCGAGTATGCGGCGTATGAAGTGACCGCACGGCACCGCTGTGACCAGCGAGCCGTTTTATGGGTCCTCGCCTCTTTCGGCGATCTTTACGTCGCGTCTTTGCGAGCTCTTACTTAATCGCCGCGACCTCTTCGCGCAACGGCCGAGTCCAGAGGGAAGCCGTAGCGGTCAGCTCTCTTCCCCTCTCTTCTTTTCTTATTCGCTTCGTCTTCTCGAGACGCACACGTTACAAACCGCACTATCTGGAAAATGCAAATGGAGTAAGAGGAAAGAAAACTGCAGAGGGCGCGAGAGTAAGAACAAGCTCTCTCGCACCGGGCGGTGGCACCGGATAACTCGAATAGTTAAATAAGGATACTTTCGTGCCTGGAAGCCGTGTTAGACACGGATTGGTGGACCCGGCGAAACGTGACCGGACCAGCGAGGGCCGCGCGGTCATCCACGTGTGGTATATGGACGCCGCCTCCCGCCGTCTCGCATGACAGAGTAAAGTACCCGTTCGCAAAACTTCGAGTAATAACCACGATGTCACGCCTCAGGTGATACTTTCTTAGTTTTTTTTTTTCCCAACTGCGGAACACCGACGTCATGAGGCGTATTGTACGGGGTCAGTCGTCTTTCAGAGAGAAAAAAAAAAGTCGATAAAACTTGAACAAACTGTAACTAGCTCAGCTCGTCAAAATCAATGACGGCTCAGCAAGATTGTAGTTCTTTATACCAGCAGATATTAATAGTAAACGCGGCATTCTTCTACGGTCATGCTGGCTAGTACCACTAAATAAGCTGCGCTTAAGAGTAACGACACTGCCGCACGGTGGCAGCTATTTCGGTTCCTGACGCCAGGGTGGCCAGGTTTATGCGCCCTATTGCGGCTGACATTGACGGGCGGAACTGGTCCATGCTCCGCTTGTCAACCTTGGCAGCTGTGTTTACTTTCCGCAGATTCAGAGACAGCGCGCCGGTGCGATAGGGTCAAACTCGTTTACGCTAGCGTAGCTTATTTAGTGGCTCTGGGTTTGCTAGAACCACTAATTAAGCTACGCTTTTAAGTGGCTATATATATAGGTTACGCTAGGCCACTGTCGTTCTTTCCCGGTGGCAAGCGATGCAGGCGTTTTCTACCTTCCCGCCGGTTGAAACAGCCCGGTACAGAGCAGCACGGAATCGCTACTCCGTGTGGAGGTTTAACAACTCACTCTAAACGTGTCATACAGCCGCACTGCGCTCTGAAAATCCTCTGGGGTACGCCGCGAACAGCACCGTTACCCCGGGACGCCGCCTTGGTGCTCTATATACTTGGGTCGAGCGAGCGAGCTAGGACGACAAGGCGAGCGCCTAAAGTGCTCTGCACCTAAAACACCAATAATTGCTACAAGGCCAGCGAATGTGGCCAGTGCCGAAACCCAGCCTAGTGGTATTGATAATACGATCAACGCTGCTACGCAACGTCGCGGTCACAAAAACTTCGCCGAGTACCTTATCCTTCTTTGAATAGAAACACTTTCTCCTTCCCGCTTTATCTCCAGCTTTCAACAACTTGAACGAGGCGCCTTCACAGCGAATCGAAAGTCAGAGAGAGAGCTTTCTTTTCTCACAGACGTCTTCCTTCTCTCTCTCAACTTCCAAACAGCCGAGCCCCTCCGAAGCCGCACACGGGTAAGGCTCGGCAACTCATTTTCTTGTCAATCAACGCTTTCCCCATTCGTCAAGTCTTTAGCGACAGCGGTAATTATTTTTCGCGAAGAAACGAAGCTTCCTGTTCAAAGCGGCTCGCCGCTGCTGGCTCTCCTCATCGGCGGCAGTACAACACGAAAGCCGCGCAACGAGCATCGGCCCTCTCGTGAGATATGGAAGGCAATCACGTACCGCAGTGAAGATAGACACTTTGTAAAGCTCTCCGGCAGGCTGAAATTCCCACCGTGGGTCCCCGACCGACCCCGCTCTCGTTCGGTGGCGCAGAATGTTAGTACACCTGGGCCGATAACAATCGCTGCAAGGCGTAGCAGAATGCAATGTCGGGGTAACAGATCGGTACGCGAACCGATATATACGGGTGCGGCTTAAATTTCCAGTCCTTCCAGTCCTTCGCTCAGCGCAGTCCTTTCAGAAGTGATTACTCTGTAGCTATTCAGTGTAATTGAAGACATTTTCGCACAGCGAGTATTGATGGCGATGGCGAAGAGAGAGAGAGAGAGAGAGAGAGAGAGAGAGAGAGAGAGAGAGAGAGAGAGAGAGAGAGAGAGAGAGAGAGAGAGAGAGAGAGAGAGAGAGAGAGAGAGAGAGAGAGAGAGAGAGAGAGAGAGCTTTAATGGAAAACTGAAGAGGTAAGCCCCATTATCCGCGGGGCTTGCCACTTCAGATGTGGGTGAAGAAAGTGAGATGAATGAAGCAACGCGTAAATGTGGGCTAGTTGGTTCGAACTGTGAAACAACTGTGCTAGTTGTTTCACTGAATGAAGCAAAGGGAGGGGGGGGGGGGGGGGGTTAGGAGGAGCAAGTATAAGGCACCGAATATATGTGGCAATATCTAATGCCCATGATGATGAAACAAGCTAGGAGTCGCTACCCAAAGCTTGACGTAACGGGAAATGTAGGCCCTAACGAGACGTACACGCATGTAAAATAAAAAGCGGGAAACAGTTACAGCTGTTTTCTGTAACCATACTCGCTCCATAGATGGCCCTGTATTGAAAGCCGAGAGTAATTCAGTCGAGTTTACATCTTCAGTGTGAAATAACTAATTAGGACGAATAAATCAAACTCGGTGTAACGGCAGAGTCGTGCTAGTGGTCGATTGTCGTATGTATAATTGGTTTAGCGATACTTCGATAACACAAGAGTCGGAGCCATTTTTTGCAAGCATACTCCCTCCGTAGAAGGCCGCGCTTCACTGTGCAAGAAACGATGTGGGAAAGCCAACCTTCAAAAAACAAGCTTACACGAGTTTTTTTAGAGTCGGCTTCACCTATAAACACACGTGTAATGCTGGAAAGACGCACGTTTCAGGGGCAATATAAGCCGTCTTGTATCGAAATATGAAGGACTCGGCTCATTTTTTTGTTCTTTTGTGATCTTTTATGCTGCGAGCCCGGTTTTCGCGCGGCGGCTAAACTTTCTCAATAGATAGCGTGACACGATATCAGCAGAGACTGTGGCCAGGGCCATCCCTAGAGCATCTCCGCGGTTAATGTAAGCTCACAGGGTGCGTAATACCTTGTAGGAAGCAGACTCGGTTGGTGTGGCTGATGCGGCTTCCTACAACCTTATTCAGCCCTGAGTTCGCTACAGAATTAATCACAGTTTTTTGTAGCCTGCTTTCTGCGCAGTTTCAAGTTTTGCACTTTATTTTGCCAGGATACAGAGCCATGAAAATTATCAGCGTTGAATCTATCGGGAGTAAGTATTAACAGCGAATTACAGAAAAACTAGCTTCACTAAATAAAGCTTTTAGAGTATCGGCACTCTTTCTCTCATTGTTATGTGCCGCAAGATTTTCATTGGTCTGTCGGCACCACGTGATATTTGTTTACTTATGGGCGCAGCCATTTTGTTTATAAGCGTCTCTCTCTCTCTCTCTCTCTCTCTCTCTCTCTCTCTCTCTGCTGCGCGGACACTAACTAGAGGGGCCGGTCACACTCTGCCCGTCACAACCGGCAGCGGTTTCGTTGGGAGAGATGGCAACACTGCAAGCCAGAAACAAAATGGCCCCCAATGGTTTTACAGGGCCCCTAAGCTGTCAGTTTTTGGAGCACGAAAACTGGGGATGACAAGACAGAAATAATCAATTTAAGATGTCGTTACATCAGTGACGTTTAATAGTACGGTAAAAAACGAAAAGAAACATTTCCGGCGTATCGAATGGGATTTGTTTTTGGTACGGATCACGAGGCCTTTGTACAATAGCCGTTTACTACATCATAAGCCGTTTGCACGGCATAATCGTTGTTTTTATTAGGGCAATACAAACTTCTAAAGTCGGTGTGTTAGGGACGTGGGGCCTGTTCAGATAAATATTCTATCCCTGTGCGTGCCTCAGGTAACTTCATTGCCAAAATAATAATCGTCATTATTATCACTATTCGTACTCTTCGCCGTCGCCAACGTAATCCAAAATGACCACTCCCTGGCTGTGCTGCGCAATTTTTAGCTTTTTCCGCATTTTAACGGATGCTGTCACACGACTACTGCGGTAACCACACATGTATGTTCGTAGTTGTAACCCACTATTATTACCGGACTCGTAACGCTTAGTGAAGTTTAGATTCAAAGCACATCGAGGATAAAGAAAGTGAACTTCTTTTAATTCTCTTTGATAAACTCAGGAAGTACCTTACAACTGGGAGCACTTGAAATCAAGGAAATGCGGTAATGTCATGATGACCATGGTAGATATGACTACTGCCATTGTAAACATAATGCCTGTTGGCGAGCACAATATGACGAGGGCCTTTTGCGAATTGTGGTTCTAAGCCTCCACTCCTCTGCTTCAACTGCACTCGATAGTTGTTTAGAATGTACCTTACTTTGTAGCCACAGGATTATTTTTTTTTTCTGTGACACACATTACGCCTCAGTAATGTGTGTTCTTGAGATGACAGTCGCCTGAATAACGCCCATTACAGAGACCATTCCTTAATAAAAAAAGAAAAAGAAGAAAAGAACGAACAAAATAAAAGAAAGAAAGCAATGTTCGACTGCTGTTCAGCCTTGATTTTTTTTTTCCACGCGTTCACGACCATACCAATTTTTACAGTCCACACACCGTGTTGACCACTTCAGCACTCGCAAAAGGTTTACAGAAAAATCACGCCATATCCACGGAATGAATGATGATAAGTGGGGCGAAGCTCGAGAGGGGGAGATCATCGGTAACCGTATACCTCTCCCGCGAAAGTTCGCCCATTACATCATTAAGAAAGACGTAAGACTGTGTGCGTACATTGTACAAATCAACTTTTATTTTCGGAGTCAATGCTCCCAGGCCCAGACCTGGTGAAAGACACCGCGCCATCGAGGACTATCCCGCACCTCCACCACAATTTCTCACGTAGGATGGGACACAGCGGTAAAGAAAGAACTTTTATTTAGGGCGAACTTGTGCCGAACAAGACGAGAGGAAACGAGCAAAGGTCCTTGCGTCTCGTTCGATCTCCGAGAACGACTGCCTGCGTTCGTGGCGTGATCTCTTGCGTGATCTCCCCCTCGCAGTGCACGTGCGCTCGCGCCTCCGTTGGCGAACACAGACAAGCTCGCGCTCCCGGTGCCGAGTTTGCGCTGCCGGTTGCAGCCGGTTCTTGCGCGTGCAACGCGGCCCACTTTGCGACATCTCCGAAAACGTGCGGCGGTCACGTACCACGAGACACAAGGGATGGACAGACCCATGGCTTTAGGAGCTTCGCCCCTAAAACGTTGCCTTCAGTTTCCGCAGGGAGGCGCGTCAAGATCGTTCGCGAGGAGTTCCTACAGGAAACCGCACAATAATGCAAGATGAGCCAATCGAGAGTGTGAGTACGCGTCTCAATAAAAGAACGTCACGCCCGCATCAGCGAATCTCGTCCCGTGGCGTCCACGATTGGCCACACCATCTTATTCATCGTCCAACTGCATAACGGGCTCTCGTCGATCGTCACGCTACGACAAATGCTGCTATGGCCACAATGTTCCTCCTCCTGGCGTACAAGAAGAAAAAAAAAGGGGGGGCCAAAACAGAAAATAACTGCTAGAAACACGCTTGGGGTAAAAAAACAGCAGCAATACAGAAACCAGCGATGCGTTCACACTCGCCATATTCCTATCTGACACGCTCCCTCGATACCGTCTGCCTGCTTCCCGACAAAGACATGCGTGTGTGGAAGGGAGAGAGGCGTACCGTAATACAGCCGAGTTTCGGAATGACAGATGCTTCTGCACTGACGCGGGGGCAGACTGACTCCTCTTTGTACGTTCGCCGCGTTCAATTACCGACATTTACCTCCTCGAAGATCCGAGCCGAACGGAAGGGGGAGGATTAACGACGTATCAATCAAACTCGTCCCTCACAGGCCCCGATCCCACCACCGGCTGACGAAAGGTGTATGCCGCCCATTAAGCCGAGACGCAAAACGCGGAGGAGCGTGGGAAAGGCTAATAGGAACGAGGCGCCTCCGCGTAGTACGTTCCCAATCGAATATCACCGTCTCCTCGGCCTCTCACAGAGACCGAGAGGGTCGACGGGACGCCACTGTCGACGAATAGAGGCAGGAGCGGGGACTGAAACTAAAACTGAAGCTTTTTTTTTCCCGCACGCCAGAATTAGAGAAAAAGAAAAAAAAAAAAAAAAACTACCAGCGTAGACAGGCGCCTCGAAACGATTGTATACCCTATCGGGAATGTAGAATTGACTCGTCCAAACCTCGTTTATGGTTGCAGCCTTCAAGCACCTTCGGCCTCAAGTAGAGAAAATTGACAATAATACGGAAGAGTTGTTTCTAGCAAAGAAAAAAAAAGAAACAAAGGAGTATACAAGCCCCAAGCATACAAGACTCTCATATCCCGCACATGCAATCACTCACGCGGAGGTCACGCGCGTCTATTTTGGTCGAAGAGTGCTGATGCAATTGAAGTGTGTACGACAATAACCAATTCGTGCTCCAGAGCTATACCCTCGTTTGAATATAGGATCGAGCAGAAATATACTGTCAGCTTCATGAGTCTAGGTTTTTGGTGAGCACTCGTGTGCGTGCAGCTCTGTCTTGTTTTGCACGGGTGTATATTTCGGGGGAAGAGAAAGTAATGAAGGAAGCTCACACTAGCGCCCAATTCTGAAGGTATAGCGAAGCTGTACGCAACCTTCACAACCAACACGACGGCGGTTTAAGTCCGCGATTGCAGCCGAACTACTTCTTCGCTGCTGCCGCAACGACCTTCACTCCATCATTGTAGCCATAAGTGTGAGCTCCCTTCTTTTTTTTCTTTTTTTTTTTTTTGAGGTGACAATCGCTGGACACCACCTTGGAGAGACTTACGCTATGACCTGTCTTTTCCATTCCGAGCAAGTGTTGCCACGGTAACGGTGAACGCTGGAGCTTTTTTTTTTTTTTTTTGATCAATCTTGGCCCATCACCCAAGTGGGTATGCCTGGCTTGCAAACGTGCGTTGATGGTGCTGGGCGGTCGCCGCGAGGCGCGCACACACGAGCGTTCGCTCTTTTCCTTTTTTTTTTTTTTTTTTTTCTGCCGTGTGGTCGCCGCAATGTTGGCCAACCTCCCTAAGTGGATGTATGCTTGTCTTGACAAATGTGCGCAGGGGACGCTGGGTGGTCGTCGCGAGGCACGCACACACGAGCCCTCGGCATTTTCTTGGTTTTGTTAACTGCCGGGCGGTCGCCGCGAGGCACGCGCTCGGCAATTTCATGGTATTTTTAACTGCGGTCACGAAAAATTACGATTTGCTAAAGAGCTGTGTTTTAAAAAGAAATGACAGGAGACCGCTTTTTGAGACACAGTACACAGATAGTTGTCAATTCGCAGCACGCTAATCATAAATGCAGGCGCACTTTCCCGTACGCGCCTAAAAAAAATTACACCGTCTTCCCGTAGGGGAACCCTGAGTAGTATATGAAGCAGCCATGGGGTCGACTGAAGTTCCCATTAGTTTTCAGTTCGTCGTTTCCGTTGACGTTGAGCTTCGCGTGCCTTCGTTGTATCAGTAGCTTCTTGACGTAGTTTGAATGAGTGAAGGACATAAGGCGCGTTCGTAGCACATGCTTCCGTCGCGGTTTGTAGCGCAGTGGGAAGAACGCCACGTACCTCCCGTTGCGGCCAGAGAGTCGTGGGATTGAAACTGGGCGCCGCCTAACTATTTATTTTTATAGTGGACTGCGTTGACATCAGCCCAAACGCTGACGGGGCTGAAGAGACGCGCATGCGCAGTAGAGTGCGGACGGCGGACAACGACAACGAGGGAGGGAGCTAGGGACACAGCACCGAGCATGAGATGCTTCGCATGTAAAAACGCCCATCATTCTGGTTCACCGCAACGTACCTCAATGATTCACCGTTACCACGACATGGGCAAAGTAGTGCAGCGGCTCTGTCAACGTGCGACTTAATTGGCTTGCAGAATTTTGTCCGCGCCGTGACATTACCCAATGCAAGCATGACGTTTTGCAGCGCGTGGTGTAGACATCAGGGTAATTCTGTGGCTCAAATAATATGAGAATTGCCCCCTTTTGTGGATGGATCAGTTATTCAGGCTTCCTGTGGAAAAGCATGCCGACAAGAATTTGTTGGGCTCTACGATAGATCAGTGTTAGTTTGTGATTTTACTTTCTGTGCAAGTGTCACGTTTTGGTTAGCCATCGAGAACGCTTCCGTTCTACCCGTTCTGTCGGGAAGTACTGCAATGGAAAATGCATTGCAAGGCAGGACGATTAACCTGCGATTTGATAATAGGAAATAGTCGTGATGGATATTCCAAACCTTACATTCCCTTGTTCCGAAAATTACGCGCCCTTTTCCCGCCTACAGTAAAACAAAGGTTGTAAGCTATTTTATGGAGGTGCTTCCCATGAACAAAAGAAAAAAAAAGGTATTAGGCTATTCATGCCTTCCCTTATTTCGCTGCGAAGTACACAATCATGCATACTCTAAGCTTAATTAGTTTATTCTCTCTTCTAGCCGCGAAAACAGGCCGCAACAGACGGGGCTCCGTGCATGGCCTTCGAGATTCCCCCTCGCACGTTTTGCTCAAGCGCGCGCGGGGTAAACTCGGAGGCCATGCTCCGTGCTACCAAAACCCGGTAATAAGGAAGAGAGGCTGCACTCGGTCAGGAAGCGACTTTTTACGGAACACCATCCGTTAAGGCGCGTTTTTCAGCACGCATAGAAAGGAAATCTTTAACCTCTTTCACAGCTCGTGGCGCTTAAAGCCAAGTGCTCCGAAAGCGAGTAGGAGAAACACAACACAGAATTGAGTGAGAAACTGGCGGACGGCAACCACAATGAAGTCCGCTGTACTCGCGGTAGCGGCGAAAGAAGCCGTTCCACGCGGCAGTGCGCTAAACGTAAACAAACTGGAACGAGCGGCAACAAACGGAGTAAGCGCGCGCTGGGCTTGCCGAGGGGACGGTGTATATAGCGCAGCGTGTCGTCTCCCTCTCATCTTCTCCAGTTTTTGTTTGTTTCCAGGAGCCGTTAAGTTTTCAGAAGCCTCGAAACGCTGTTATTTTCTTGCAAGCCGGCGTTCAAACCCGAAGGTGCGCAGTCGTGGCTTGAAAAAGCAGCGGGGAGAGAGCCGCGCCTTGCGGAACGCCAGTGGGAGGATGGAGGGGGGGGGGGCGTGGAAAAGCGCGACGGGAGAGAGGTGCGTGGAAGGAGATGGGGGAGGTAATATATCTTGTAAAATGCAGCTGCAGTCGACAGGCTCGTCTAGCCGCGTTCTACTTTGTGCGCTCCGCTAAAGCAACAGCGAAAATTTCATTTCTCTTTCCTCCCCGGGCCGCTATAGAGAGGCAAAGGTGTCTGCATGCGCGCGAGCGTCTGTGTTGTGTGAGTGTGTGTGTGTTTGCGTTTACCACGCTCCGGGAGCATGTCTCGTTCCATGGGCTTCAAAGCAGCAGGTCGTTTGTTTGTTTGTTTGTTTGTTTGGTTGGTTGGTTGGTTGGTTGTGCTTGAAGAAGACACCTTCGCTAAGGCGTAATCCCAGGCGCGCATCTGTGTGTGTACAAGGTGATGCGAAACGCTGCCCCTCGATCATGTCGAGATAAAGATCCCACAACAGAGACCAGTAGTCGTGTGTTGGAGAAGGAGAGAAGGAGCCGGCAGCTGTGGACAAGACCGCGCGCATCAACCATCTTTTGGTAGCATAAAATGCTTCAAAAAAAATAAAAGAAGAAATCCAAACCTCAAATTCTTAACCCACGTACACATTTTAAATTCCCGCCACCGGCCTGTTGGGTTCATCTCCGGCTTTTTCGTTTTTCCGATCGCAAGCCTGCGTCGGTCGTGACTACTCGGTAGTCCGCTCACTTGTTCGCAAGCACGATTCCTTGCGCGCAGCTCGGGCGGCGGAGAAAAGCTCGCCGGAAGAGTGCTTGCTCACGGCAAAGCTGTGTCACGTGCGGAGAACAAGCTCATCTGTCTCTCGAAAACACCAGCAAAACGCTCCCCATATTGATCTGCGCACACAGCGTAAACGAGGCTACTACCGGTAATTTGACAGCTGATGGCACCAGCCATCAGTGCGTGGCAGCTTCAGAGCGGTGTTACTAGTTTTCTACAAATATATAATATGAGCTTAGAAACAACTGCTTTTGAATTGTTTCATATCTGCGAAGACTTGCCGTCTTCAATTCGTCAATATTTCCCACTTTATTTACAGAAGTTGTAACGGCCGGGCCCCTTCAACTCCGGTGTCTGCAAAGTTCACAAGCAAAAGGTCCCGTGCATGGTACCGCAAAATGATGGACGCAAGCAGGAGAATAACAGCAACAAAATAATTTTTGAGCGACTAAACCTCTGAAGCAAACAAACAATACTTTAGCCTTAATCCAGGTGAATAGAAATAAGTGAATAAAACCTTCTTGCAGCGGTAGATTGAGAGGGCTTAGGCCTCAACAAGCGGTGTGAAGGAGTGTTGCACCGACTGCGCCTGAATGCAGCGTTTACTCGGAGTTTTAAGTTTAAGATGGGTTGGGACGATTCAACCATGCGCCGGACTTGGGCTGTGCTTGAGACTGTAAATCACTTGTTGTGCGTCTGCTCTCGATTCGCAGCTGCGCGAAAAACTGCAGCGAGCTCCCTGTCTCGTGTACGTCATGGAGGCAGGCCCGAACTTTGCCATTTTCTTGGGCCCTGGGCCAATAGTGCCGATAGTACCTTGTGTACAAAAGTTCTGCTCCGGTTCCTAAGAGAGTCTGAACTGGACAAATATCTCTAGATCATAGACAGAGCAAGTGTCTCACGATATCTACTCTTTCGCACTGTGGCGTTCATATATTTATTTTTCTTGGGTTAGTGTTGTGACTCCATTTTTTTTGCGTCGTTTACTTTTCGTTTTGGTCCAGCGTTTACATTAACGATTTTCTTTTCAATTGTACATTTCTGTCCGGACTCTGCTGGCAGCATTCCCTTGTTTCTCTTTTTTAACGTTTCTTGTTTGTCTTTTTCCTGCTGTACCCCTAATGTCTAATATTCTCCCCTGATCATCGTAGTTACCCCCATCTGGCATACCACCCCCCCCCTCCACACACACACACACACACACGGGCGCACACACACACGCACAATCAATCAATCAATCAATCAATCAATCAATCAATCAATCAATCAATCAATCAATCAATCAATCAATCAATCAATCAATCAATCAATCAATCAATCAATCAATCCTCGAAATAACACTAAGCTCACCCGCATTCGAGGCATAGCACACGGTTGGGCGCTGTCCATAGCTCCTTCCACAAAATAATGAAAAGAAAGATTTTGTGAACGTTTAGGCTCATTTTCACTTTTGTTCCCGCGCTGCAAAAACAGGCCCCAACAAATGGGGCTTGCACTTTCTGGCAACGTCCCTGACGTCACAGAAACGTGTTTTTGCGATTGGCGGTCGCTAACCTAGGCCAGCCCCAACAAACATTACTGCGCGATTAATCGTAGTTGTGCCTGTATAGTTCCGTTCGTTCGTATCACCTGAATGCTAACGTCCAGTTAATACACTGATAACTATTTTCAGTGTTCCTCGTGTTGCGTCACCGATCCCTTCATTTCGTCGCTTCTGACGCCGTGCAGCGCGAACTTTGAACGTTTACCAACATTTCCTGCATTTTTTAACGTTAAAACAAAACCTTCTTGCGTCGCTGGGATGGCGCAGAGTGAGTTACCAAAGGCTGGTTCTTTCAAATTTGACGATGTTATATTTTGCCTGCATTGCCCTTCTAGAGAAAATAACCGCAGTAGTCGTCGGAAGCAACATGGACCACACTCCCCACAGATCAAAGTATCAAGGCACGTATTCACACGGCCTGCTACATATAGTCGTGCCGGGCGCCCTTTCGCCGAGCTTCTCGCTGACAGAAACGGCGCTGGCTCGGCGCCAGTTACCCCGCGCAGTCGTTCGAATAACGAGACGCCGATATATCAGTCGTCAGGGCACGGCGTGACGGCGTGGCGGTATAGCTTATTACCGCGAGCCCTTGGCTCCGAGAGGCCCTTTTCCAGGAGAAGGCTCCGCCCGGAATGTCTTCCAGAAGCTGTCCTTCCTCGCAGGAGGTCGCGGGTTCGTTGCCGTGCTCCGCGCAAAGACAAACGGTCCCTAACTGCAGCCTCCCCCCCTTTTGCGTCCGCCAAGTATGCGGGGATGTTCCGAGAGCGTGAAAGATGGCTTGCGCCACCCCGGCGGCAGCTAGGGAGCTACAGGGCACGGGGAAAGCGTCTTCGGCCCCCGCATCGCTACGCGCCCGACTCGGGCTGGACGAAAAAGGTCAATTGGTGCCACTTCCGTTCTCTGCATCTCCATCTGCGCTCCCGAGTGACAGGGAGCGCGACAACGGTGGGGGCGGCCAACTTCACGTTGGACGTGCCGTTCACATAAATGGGTGGAAAGTTGCGCGAAGGCCGGTCGTTCCGACGACGAAGGGAAATGTCGACGAGAGCCCGCGGTTGTAAATGATCAAAATATCTCATTGCGCGAGCGAGTAATTTCACCCTAGTCATGCCTGTAGTGCCACCTCGAATTACTTCCACGCGCCAAACAAACCTGATCACATTCTTATGGAAGTTACCAATTCATGATCAACGGGCTTAAAAGCATCGTGTAACAATACTAAAATGTTTACAAATTCATAAAAATGTTCTTAATGACCTGGTTTGCTTCTCTTAGAAATATACCACTTCTTTAATGAAGTAAAAAATAAATAAGAAACACATTTTGGTTTATCTACTTTTCACTAGATGGCACTAGCTGTCTAGTAAGTGAGAGCTAGGCAGTTGTTAACATTTGTATGTACTTGTAAATCTTTTCGCATTAGTGCACGACGGTTTTTCAGCCCGTGGGTCATAATATAGTAAGTTCCACAGGAATGTGAACAGGTGGGTCCCCCAAAGTTCCTTCAGCTAAACGCTTGCTGCGGCGCGGTCCAACACAGAAAACAGCGAGAAAATGGCTCCCGCTCACACTTTGTGACCAAGGCGTTTTAAGGCTATCTTGTGTTTGTAAGCTGTCTAATAAAAAAATTGTGGATATTACGAATATTACTATACGGGGGAATGACAAACGTTATGGTCAGATTGAATTTTAAAGACGATACTCTTTCTTGGGCTACTTGAACGCGAAAACTTTGGTCCGTCCGTCCGTCCGTCCGTCCATCCGTCCATCTGTCTGTCTGTCTGTCTGTCTGTCTGTCTGTCTGTCTGTCTGTCTGTCTGTCTGTCTGTCTGTCTGTCTGTCTGTCTGTCTGTCTGTCTGTCTGTCCGTCCGTCCGCCCGTTCGCGCCTTGATTAAGCGACCCGCCCAAGCTTAAGAATTTTCGAACGAGACATATAGGCAAAACATTTCCAAACTATTTCCATTGATAAGGAAACATTAGGTATACTTGAGGCAGAGCATAAACGCCTTACTGATACTCGCTGTTTTTTTAACATCGGAGGCTTCTTGCGTACGCGTTGTTCCTGTGGCCAACACAAAATGAACGATAGTTCTTTTACGCGCAACCTTACGTAACGCAATGCTAGAGCTTGTAGGAGAGTAAAGCTACATAGGACAAGTTGTTAGTCCTGATTTAAACCACGAGAAAGAACCCCGTCGCATAATAGGTATGGGCTGGCGTGCACTCAGCAAGCACTCCCAAGTAGTGAAAAGTAAGCTACCTTTGTCACTCAAACGAATACTATACAACCAATGCGTGCTGCCGGCGATGACGTAGGGAGCGGAAACGTGGCGCTTTACTAAGCAACTGGAAAGCAAACTAAGATAGGCTCAACGGGCCATGGAGCGAATAATGATGGGAGTAACGCTCAGGGACAGAAAACGAGCTTCCTGGATCAGGGAACAAACTGGAGTAGAAGATATCATATATGTTCAAATACAGAAAAAAAAACGTACTTCATTTTTATGGTTGTCATTTCGCCTTAGTGAGGCGAAATTACAACCGGTGGCCCACCAGGGTGACAGAGTATAGACACCGAGGGACGGGTTCAGAAGTCGGGGGAAGGCCAATAAGACGATGGAGGGATGAAATAAAGAAATTCGGAGGAAAGAATGGACTCGAGCAGCGCAGGGCAGGAGCGTTTAGAGATCAACGGGAGATGCCTTCGTCCTGCAGTGGACCTAGACGGCTGTTGGTCATGGCGGTGGTTGTGGTGGTGATGATGATGATGAACTAATAAAACAGAAATAAAGCTGACACTTGAGGGGTTTTCCTTCGTACCAGGCGGCCAAAATAAGGCCTTTCACCTTGGCCCCCGTCATCGGCCCGCATCGGCCAAAGCAAGCATATACACCGCACCTAGATCCCAAACAGCCGCCCGCACTCCGCACCGGCCCGTGGCGCAAGTCATGTAAGGGGGCCGTCGCCAACTCGCAAGGACGCGAGAGACGCTTCGCTGAGAACGACCCACACGCACGGGCCGATAGCTCCTCACCTTGCTCTTGGGGGCGCCAACACGTCAGCCTAACGCGCGCACACGGCCGCTCCGAAGAGTGGAGCCAAAAAAACCACAAAGTTCGCGCGCGCGGCTCCCGCACTTCGCCCAGCGAGCGAGCCTCGGCGGCCTTCTTCAAAAACACATTCTTCTGGAGGCTGGCCAGAAAGACCTCGGCTAACTTCCCCTCGTCCAGGTGTTTGCGCTTCAGCTATACGGTGCGTTCGAGTTTTGCTTTTCCAAGCGCTTGTTCTTTCGCGTGTGCACTTTTGTCCGGTTGTTTGCTGGCGCCGGAGGAGCGAGCAGCGTGTCGTCTCCATTTCGGCGGCGGCGCGCGTGGTCATAGTTCCTCCTTACGTTTACTCCGTATTTCCTGCTTCTGCGCACGCCGTTGCGTAGTGTAGGGTATCCCTTCTTTCAACCTCCCCTTGCCGGAAGAGCCGAGCGACGACGTCTTCTGTTGGCGGTTCCCAGTGTCGTCAGCTTTGCGGTGCCAGACGAAACCGAACGTCACTTAACTAATTGCCCGCACCGGCGGCACGGTCACGTCAGTGTAAACGGGGCGGCGTTGACGGACACGGCGGTGATGCCGGAAAAACTGCGAGAAGCACTCAAGCTGGAAGCCGGACGTGCTGAGCTGGACGTACTCGCTTCTTTTTGAGCATGCGCCGCTTTTTTCCAGTGGAGCGAAAAAGAAAAAAAAAAAAAAAGGCGTAGGAAGCACGAAGCTGCCTACGCATTTGTATTGATTATGCTGACTCGTGAGTTGCTGATGATACACAAGTTGAAGCCCCGTCAACTTTGTCGTGCATAGTTTACTTTGTAACGCACAGCACGCATTCCCGTGTTCAGGTATGTGAAGTTACGGATGTTGTTGGTTAAACTTTCCATACGAACAATAGTGTTTTCCCTACGCATCGGCCTTGAACAGCGGCGGCTCAACGCGCGAAATGAGTTTTGATTTGCCCAAGGTTGTGCTACCTGTCGTCCTAGAATTCCCTAACACGTAACTGCGAAATCTTTCTCCCAAAAGTTGCAACAGAAAGCATAACCCATGTAATCGAAAGAGTAAAGGATTTGTAGCCGTACGGCTGCATTTAGGTGGATGTCAAATTTTTCCTCCACAGAAACCAATTCCACCTAGGAGATTTCCCCTAAATTTGGTCGATTAGTAAAGGAAACAACAGCGAAACAAGATGTAGCCTATGCTGACCTTAGGCTGTAGGCACAACAATCCGCACCCATTCCAGAGAGAATCTCAGTAACAAAATAAAAATTACTTCGAGTCCATTCCGACCAGAGAAACATCCCGGTATTTTTACGGGCTTTCGCGTCATCCCCCAAAAAGCCGATAAACAGCGTAGCGTCCGGTCATCGAGAGTGTATCCGATTGACTTCGTTGCTCATTCCGTGTTTTAAACAGCGCAGACCTCACTTCAAAACCACGGAGCGATAAATCCTCTACTCTCGGATTGGGGTTGACACATCATGAGCAGGCTTTAGAGAATATGAAAGCTGGGATAAGAGCTCCAGAGATGTTCCTAATAATACAGCGAAGCTGCTAGCGGTACCTCATCCGAAATATTTTCGCCACCCGTCAAAGTATTCCGCATCGCGGCTAATTCAAATTTGAAGAGCAAACTGGGTAACTGGGCTTCCAATGAGGGAGATATGCAACCACGGCGGAGCCTGCAGATTTCTGCCACTCTGAAACATCTGGAGACGTGTAGTCGAAATGCGCATGCGCGTGTCCCACCCGTGTGTCGTCAGGTTCGCGCGTATGCCGGCTGGGCTATCGAAATTTAATACTTTCGAGCACGCATCGTTCAAGTGGCGCCGCGATTCCCGTACACGGTGTCATCGACCCGGTATGCGGCCCTTCTCGCGATCTCACGTCAGAGAGGGCCGCTTAAAAGAAAAGAAAGAAAAAAAAGGACGCAAAAGATAATCGGGAGAGACAACGCTGGGAAACTTCCAGATCGGATGCAGGACACTCGAGCTCAGAGGAAGAAAAAAGAGGGAATACAGAGGGTCGCAAAGGAATGCGTCACAAGAGTAGAAAGAGTAGGCCGCATATAGCCGTGTAGCGCGGGCGGTTAAAGGGGGGAATAAAAAGCGTGCAGGGGGGGAGTGACGCGCGAGACGCAGGGGTTACAGGACGGGCTATAAAACAAATTGAGGGCGGTGTGGGAGATGTGGCGGGGGGAGGGGGGGTATGCACGCCGCACATGCATGCGACCGGAGGAGCCGGGCGGTTTGAGTCTACAGAGGGGCTACTCAGAGCCGCACAGCACACGTGGTGACCATACAGCAGCAAGCACTACGCCGGAAGGAGGAGGAGGAGGTGGAAATGTGGATCGCTGCCTCGCATCGCATCGCATCGCACCGCACCGCGCCGCAGCCGAGGCTGCCTCGGACTCGAACTTTTCTCTTCTTCCTTGGCGGCGTTGCGGTGGCGGGCACGCATGCCCGCCGGCATATATCTCATTCTCTCCGCCGCGTAATTATTTCCCCCGGGGTAGACAGCGGCCGACCCCTGGCGGAGCTAGAGCGAGGAAGTCAACGAACGCTGACAGAGCAGGCAGCGGGAGGGGGGTGTTGGGGAGCGCGCGAGGATGGCCAGGCGAAAGCGTATCTGGACGGGCCGGGCAGATGCTGCGGAGAAGTCGAGCGCTCGGTTCGGCCACGGGTTCGGCCGCCGGGAAGCGTGAGAATGGGAGAGGGCGGAACGCGAGAAGACGAGAAGGAGGAGGAGGAGGAGGAGAGAGCGATGTGGCCACTGCGCGGTTGCGTCACTTCTCTCCTCTTCCTCCTAGAAGACGCATATGGGACGTCGACGAGGACAAGGCTGCGGCGGGAGGACCGCGAGGGGCAGGGAAATGTTGGAGGAAGCGACCGCTTCAGCGCGACGAGATGCGGGGGATGGTGATGTGATGCCTGGGAGGAATTCATCGGCCGCCGCATGTGTGCAAGGTTTCTGTCGACCACGTGTGCGGGTTTTGCCGCGCTTTATGGTCACCTATTCAAGAAAGGCTGCCTTGTGCAATTTTTTTAAACCCATCGACTTAAAGGAGCCATGAACACAAAATACAAGTTGGGTTTATTAAAAAGACTGCTTAGTCCCGATAACAATGATACGAGTATCATCGCAATCTTCGAACAAATAACGGAGATATTGAAGATAACGTGTGAAGCAGTCGCGACCCCCTAGCCGATTTCCCGCAACTTTTCTATGACGTCACGGAACCTTGTTTGTGCGATTGGCGGCCGCCTAACTGACCTGTCGCGATCAAACACGACTGGACGTCTGTAATGGGGCCTCTAGTTCCATTTGACCGCATCACTGGAATGCTAACGTGCAGTTAACGCACTGAAAATTATGTTTTATTGTTGGCCCGTATGACGTCATTCTTGCTCATAACACGTCACTGTGGCGCAAAATTGGAAAGGTTTTAAATACTTCTTGCTTTTTTTCGTTAAAAAACATCTTTTGTGGCTGTAATGGAGCTGAGTGAGATACTGAATCGTTGTTCTTTCAAATTACACGAAGTTGTATTTTCTCTTCATGGCTCCTTTAACCCGGGAGCGATTTTCATAAAGGGGGGAAATTAAATTAGAAGCTGCAGTTTACTGCTCCGTGCATCCCCATTTCAAATGCATCATCAACAACAATCAAACAATCAATCAAGGAACTAGGAAGAATGAACCGAAACCTATTGCATCGACAGTTCCTTAGTGGAGTTGATCGACAACTTGAAGTTTGAGGCATGGCGCTGCCCTGCTCGCCTATCGTGCCATGAAATCTCTTCAGTGATTTCACGTCACCTCACTGCTTCGAGTGGAACGTCGACGCGTTTCCGCATTTTTTTAATCGCTGTAGAGATTTGAAATGAAGCTTCCAAGCATGAACGCCGCAATAACGGTTTGTTTATCATGATTCTCGATGATTCACTGCCAAACGGCGGCCGAAACACGAGAAAAAGCAGTTTCGCTCGAGAATGTTGGACAAATATTAGCCCCCATTCACTGACCTAATGTCGCTGACGCTGAAGTTAACAGCGAAGCCGCCTAGTGTTCCCTAATCGCACGGCTAAGCTTCATAGAACATCTCAACACTAGCAAGATAGATTTCCGTTCGCAGCAATTCCTTTTTGCCAGTCCGTGTTCCAGTGCTCACGCCATCTACGGTAACCTTTTTCTTATTTTGGAACTTGGAAAACTGCCGCGAGGGGGCACCGCGAGCGCTTTTTTTAGTTTTTTCACGGCGTATTTTTCTATTTGCAATCGCGAAAATCAAGTAGCCATGTATTTTCAATTAAAACAACAATGCAAATATCCATCGTGCATTGATGTCTCACCTGCAATACCCTCAATGTTTTCTTTTTGCTCAACAATCTTGACGAGTATAAATATTGCCACCAGATTTAGTAGTCTAGAAAAACATGTGCCTATATAAGAGTCTCGTTCAAGCAATCCTTTGACTTGCTGCATGTGTATTTGAGGCTTGCTCTCGTCCTCGCTAGGCTACGCCCTCTCCACATCGCTGCGACCGCGTTACCGCATTTCTTCCCACGAAAGCCTTCACCAAGAGCGGCTTCCTGAGTTCTCGCCCTTCGACCTAGCGAACCCCGTGCAGCAACGATTCGTATTATACACACATCTGATTGTCACCCTTTCTTATGCCCTGCGATGGAACTCTGCAAAAACTTTATTCAGGTATAAAGAGCTCCGTCTGCGGTACAAAGCCAATTCTTAACGATTCCTTTTAAAATGTACAACGGTACCTAAAGGGACCCTGCAACACTTTCTTCAACTTTTTTTTTAAATCCTAAATGCTTGCAGAAAGTGGTCACCCAACACATCCACTACTTAGATTAGGGGGTCGCAAAGTAGCTCAGCCAAAAATTACTGCTCTATGCCCACCAGATAACCCGAAAACGCACTCAAAAGATTCTTCCCTCTTTCCGCGTCTTGACGTTCTTCAACGGCTCGAATTACGTCACTAAGGCCATGTAGCGGCTGTTAGCCAGTTTTCCTTCAGTTGCAGCAATGAACGCTTGCCATTAACCACTTGCCATTATTTATTCGCTATCGCTAAAAAACAATCCAACATGTATTCCTAATTAACAGCACACTGGTACTTTTGGCTATATGTACAGTCATGAACAAATTAAACGCGATCGCGAAAATGTGATCCAGAACACACAAATAGCGCAATTTCTTTTCGTGCAAGTGAAAATTACGATTGGACTAACTGCAGTAGCAAAGTTTGGAAATGTGGCTTTCCAGATATACCAATGGCGCGCCATTATTGGACCTCCACGAAAAGTATTCTTCAATCTCGCATTTTCTGGCTCATGTTTTCGTGTTCGCATTTCATTTCTCCAAGACTGTCCGTTGAGTTTTGTCTCAAACATGCCTCAGGTTTCCTTTGCGCTGAACGATATACTGACATCTATATGACCGATTCCAGTAGTTTTAGTATTTTGGAATGGTCCCGCCATGCATACTTCGCCTTCCAGGGTTCCTTCAACTATTTTTCGGCCGGGTGGTTGAATCAAGTGAGAGACAGGCAGGCCAGACCTTTCTTGTTTGGGCAGGAGGAGGAGGGATGCCTTTAATGATGAAGAGAAGTCACCCTATTGCAGCGAGCTTGGCTTGCTACTCCATATGAACATGGGAGCGGGGAAAATGAGCGAAGGAAGCGAACGCTCAAAAACTGGCACAAACACTAACAAACGCAAATAAGCACACAGAAACCGACCAAACGCAGAAACACACACACACAGCACACGCACAGTAGTAAAGTTTAGTTAAAGAAATGCTATCGTCTTGAAAAAAAAATTAGCAGTGGCTTAGCTCGGCTATGCCAGGATATACGTAGCGTGAGCTAAGGTTCAGCTGGTTATTATCAGGTTTCCTGGTTGTCTAGGATTAGCTTATTATCATGCTTACTTCTGCTAAAACGGTTTCCAATCCAATTCAATCCAATCCAATCCAATCCAATCCAATCCAATCCAATCCAATCCAATTCAATCCAATACAATAAAGTTGCGGCGACGGTGGCTAGGGCGCGCAAGCTGTGCGGCGTGAGACGTCACTGTTCCTTGCGCATGCGCAGCACGGCTTTCCAGGAGCCACGCGAAACTGCCCAAACTCGGCCAGTGTAGTTTACGCTACAAAACCCAGCCAGCCCTTGTGTTGCCAGCGTGCGCAGGGACAGTGCAGGCTGGGCGGGAGACAGCCGAGGAAGTAGGGCTACCGCGCGCGAGCCCTCGCGTAGCAAGGGTGCGCCTACATAACGGACCCCGCGCCCGCTACGCGGCTGCTGTCCGGGAGGGCGGAAGAAGGAGGCCCAGTTCCGGGGAGTTCAAAGAACGGCGTTCTCCTCTGTCCCCCTTATGCAAGCACTGCGCCGCAGCCGCCGACACTCCCAGCCCCCGCTCTCTTTTTTTTCGGCCGCCAGGGCACCGACCAAGAATGAAGAACAAAACGCGAAGACATCCAGGGAGCTCTGACCCCTGTCACCGGGGAAGGGCCAAGTGAGAACGGTGGGGAGGGCGGGTCGCATAAGCTCCTCGGGTCCCGTCGTCGTGAACTCGGTCGGCGACGTTGCCGGCCACCGTCGAAAGTCCCGCACCCGCGAGGGGGGAGGGGGCACAAGGAACACTAGCGCCATTTGACGGGTTGAAACGCGTTATGTATTGCATCAAGGAACGTGGCGAAGGTTGTAGCAGTGACACGACAGGCGTACACTTCACTTGGGAGTTTGAAGTTTTGTTACGGATGACTTGAAAAACTCTTAGGATACGCGCGGGGGGGGGGGGGGGGGGGTGCGTGTGCGTGCGTGTGTGTGTGTGTGTGTGTGTGTGTGTGTGTGTGTGTGTGTGTTTCTGCGCGCCCGCGTGTGTGCGTGTGTGTAATAGGTGCACATAGTCATACGGTTTACAATTACGCATTCAACGTGCCCTGCTTGTCAACCCCTACCGTCAAACCACACTAAACCGCGTCTGCCATTCGTATTCGCCTGTTTTCACGAGACGTCGGTGACATCCTTGGAGGCGCCTTCTTCCTCGAGTCGGAATGGTCCCTTCTGTCGGGTCCCCCCGGTGGACGGCGCGATATACAACAGCTGAATCTGCTCGCCGCCCGACATCGGGAAAACCAAGTCGCCGCCGGCGCCGCCGGGGTTTGTTTTAAACCGGTAGTGAAGAGATTTGTTTGTACAGCGAAAGACAGTTTATATAAGAGCCCGAGCACAAACGTGGACATCAGCCTATCGCGCGGTCCTTGAGGCAACAGAACCACTCGCTCCCAGCCCCCAGACTCCGTATTTCTCCTTTCACTCATGGTGAGCCGTTTGAGTCGGGATTCTGGGAAGCAGTTGGAAGCGGCCGGCCGTTTGTTTGCAGCACCGGCCACGAGTGCCACGGCTGATGACAACCGCGACGATAGGGAACGGCGGTTGCGTCTTCCCAGAGTTCCATTCACTTTTGCCCTGGAACGGGACACAACTGTCATCGTGACGGAAATTCGCTGCCTGCTGCATGGGGATCAGTTGCGGGGGTACTGTAGCGGCGGATAAATTATAGAACGTCGGACCGAACGAGCGCAATTTATCGTAAGAGGGCGACGGGCTTGGAAAAGTTGACCACATGTGACCGGTTGGTTATTTTGCCGCGAGTAACAGCCTGCCGGCGCAGGGCACACGTCCACGTGATGCGCGAACCAATATTCGGTTGCCTGCGCCTGCAATCCTGCTCCTCAGGTTGCCATCAGAACTTGCACTCTGATGTTATCGATGCTTAACTCTTCACGCTACCACGCTGGGACAATAGAGAGTTATACTAGAGCGGAGAACCAGTCCCGGTAACGAGCACGGTACGCGGTCGGTGCACCTGCGCATACGCACAACCGGTTTCGCCGTTTCGGCGCATGCGCAGTAGCTCCGATCGCTTACCGCGTACCGTATGGGGACCGGTTCTCCGCTCTGATATAACCGCCTATTATTTTGCCGTACATGCGCTATCCCTTTGACATGTTCTACTCTACACGCCTATCCCACTTCACAGCAAATACTTATTACGGCGAATTCGCTTTACCCGAAGTGTTTTACCGTTTTCACTACAGTGCGAGGAAACTAAATAATACTCGCTTTCAACGATGTATACCACTCATAAGGAAGCCAGTTTTCTCTCCATCAGACTTCATTATAATCAGGGCTCGTACTGTGTTCGCATGTTTTATTCCCATGTCCATAACATCGTACTTGTCTGCGTGTCCAAAAAAACGCTCCGCATGCCGCATTATCCGCGCTGTTTTCCTCGGCGTGTCCTCTCGATTCTGTATCCAATCGGGCGAACACGGCATACGTGCATCCCGCGAGCAGGCTAGTGGCTCAACCCGCGCCGTGGGCCTTATGATTGTTTCGAAATCGGCGGGAAGCAATTCCAGCATTGCAGGAACTTGCCGCGTCGCCATAATCAGCAGAAGGTGAAACAAAGACGACGCCGGTGTTCTTGACCGAGCTTGCTTGTCTCTGCCAGCGAGACAAGCTCGCTGGCAGAAACGCATCGCCCAGGAAAAACGAAGACGGCATCGCACGGCTACCGATCGGCGCGGAATCCACGGGGTTCTCGAACGAAGTATCCTTAAGGCATCACGCAAGAAGCACCAGCCATTGTATTACGCTGGACAGAGACTGTCTAGTTGTATGTGCTGGCTCACAAATAACGACGCACGAGATGAGTTGGCGTTACGTTAATTCCGCCTCTAGAAACACTGTCGCTCATATAGCATACTGCTATGCTTAAACGGGAATATTTTGGTCTGTCTGTCTGTCTGTGTTCATATATATATATATATATATATATATATATATATATATATATATATATATATATATATATATATATATATATATATATATATATATATATATATATTGTGGGCATTGGGGGTGTACTGTTGTGATATTTATGCGTGGAAGCGACATGACCATTGTTATATCCAGTGTGGAACACGGCGGGTCAATCCCTCTGTTCCTTCTACCCATCCAAACCCATCGCCACTGTCATCTGTGTATAACCATCATCATCCCCGGACAGTTCCGTCTTTCGGTGGCCTGTGCTCGGGAGCCTAATTAAAAGAGGTCCTTCAGCACCTCGGAGCTCTGTCTCTCAATATATATATATATATATATATATATATATATATATATATATATATATATATATATATATATATGCTTCGCCGTTCGCCACGGGAACTTTTAGCGAACATAGCGAACAGCCAAGCTACCATCACCATCGATCTTCTATACAACGAAACCGTGCTACCGTGCTTGGAAGAAAGAACGTAGTTAATATTGAATAGTGTTACGAAGAAGTCTCACTATCTAAACTAAAATGAGAGAAAAAATCGGCTGCATCGCCTATGCCACTAAATGGAGGTTCTACTTATTCGCCGATGTGCACGTACCTGTGCGTCTCTCTCTCTCTCTCTCTCTCTCTCTCTCTCTCTCTCTCTCTCTCTCTCTCTCTCTCTCTCTCTCTCTCTCTCTCTCTCTCTCTCTCTCTCTCTCTCTCTGTGTGTGTGTGCGTGCGTGCGTGTGTGTGTGTGTGTGTGTGTGTGTGTGTGTGTGTGTGTGTGTGTGTGTGTGTGTGTGTGTGTGTGAGAGAGAGAGAGAGAGAGAGAGCGTGTGTTTGTGTGTGCATGGGTGTGCCACATAGCGTTTACGCCTTTTAATTTGGACAACGTACTACAGCGTGATGGGCGAAGCGAAAACTTGCTTTTGTACGACGAGCAGACGAACATCCAAACCGAACTCATAGTGGCGTAACCGCGCGAGCAAAAGGGGACACGGAAAGGAAACAGCAACACCAGCGCTGACTAACAACTGAAATTTCTATTACAGTCTCACTGGCTTTACTACAGAGTTTTCCCTCTGCAATCAAAATTTTCGTTGTTAGTCAGTGGTAGTGTTGTTATTTCCTTTGTGTGTCCCCTTTTGCTCGTGCGGTTACACCACTATGAATCTGTACCAACTGGCCCCATTCCCGACCCCTTCAGCCAAAACTAAAGTTCAGTAACGTTTCTCCGAAAGAAAATTTCTTTTGTAAATAACCAAACCCTCAGTTCTTCCCGGGACCGCATGTCTTCTTGAGACACAAATCAAAGCAGGGTAAAAGGCGTCGTAAACCCGGTCTGTCCACGCTCAGTGGTTCGTCGGTGAACGAACCCGCCAGGAGGCAGTCCCGGATGCCTCTCAGAGAGTAGCCGTCCGCTTAGCTACAAAAGTAGCAACAACGTACATAACCCGTCTCCTCATCGATAATCCCGGCCAACCTCGCCAAACGCCACCGAACCACCTCCTCGGCCCTGCTCCTTGGCGATACGGAGGCGCCATCGTGCGGGCGCTCAGCGAACCGTTCTAACGTGACGGTGGCGACTCCGCGCAATCCTTTGCTCCCGCCGCAATACAAACGCGGGATCGACCAACTACGCTCCCCCGTGACCTCCCTCGGTCTCTTCGCAAGGCAAGAAACTTTGGATAGCTCCATCCCGTCGTTAAACGGCTCGGCCCGTCTTTGGTGCTGCCCACCCGATACCCGTGGATACTTCGAAAGTATACGAACCAGGACACCCTCCCTCCCCTACCAAAGGTGCACGCATGAGCGCGCGTCTAACCGCTTAGAAACGGTTCGATTCACCAGCTGCATCGACCGATTCGTGACTACGTAGTTTGTGTAATATTGACGGATAGAAGCAGCGCTGCTCTAGGGGGGAAGGCGGGAGGGAAAAAGGGCCGGTTAAGAGAAAAGAGGCCGGATACAAGCGGACGCTAGTAAAGCGCGGATAGAAAGAATCGTGAAAGAAAATGGCAGAGGCGAGCGCTCACAGTGTTTTCGGTAACGCGCTGCGGCGAATAAAGTACGTTTCTTTTCAAAAGCGAAACGTAGCAATAAGAGTACAAAAGTATTGGCTAATCAGAGGGCAAGGACATGAGCGCCACAGAAGGGCCGATCCAAGAAGGAGAAAGAGGGAGAATTAGCGTCGAAGACCGGGGGCATCGGTGGCGCTTATGCGTGTAGAAAGAAGCGAAACAGGCACGGTTTGCAACTTGTTTCGCGGAGAAAGCGCGCGTACGGCGAGTGATCGAGCAATGAGGAAGCTTCTTGCGACGCAGGGTGGTGGTCCAAGTACGCTGGCCGGTGAGCGAGCGAGCGCGGCTTGGAGGAGACCGGCTTGGTTTACGCGAACGGACTTTCCTCTCGGCAGCAGAGACGTCGACTGGGCTCCACACACTCACTAATCCTGTCAATAGTTACGGTGTGAGCGGCGCCAAACCACAACACTGGAAGGCAACGTCTACAATGACTGAAGGACGAGTCCGTTTTCCTGTACCGATCGCCGCGAAAGACGAAATTAACTGCATCAATTCTGCATCAATTCTACACATGTGAAGTGAATCTACGATTGTGCTCACGCAGCAGTTCATAAAAAAGAAGAAGAAAAGTGGATGGAAGGGGCGCTTTACGCACGGACTGTTCGCGGGGTGATAACACGTCATCACCCCGCGGCAAAGGGGATACCACCAACAATCATCATCATCAGCAGCAGCAACATTTGGTTTCTGAGGCGCTTCGTATAGCGAGGAGACCCGCCGCGGTGGCTCAGTGGCTCAGGCGTTGCGCTGCTGAGCGCGAGGTCGCGGGTTCGATTCCAGGCCGCGGCGGCCGCTTTTCTGATGGAGGCGAAAAGCAAAAACACCCGTGTGTACGAGGTTTCGGCGCACGTTAAAGGTCCCCAGGTGGCCGAAATTAATCCGGAGCCCTCCACTTCGGCGCGCCTCATCGCCTGCGTTGCGTCGGCGCGTTAAACCCTACAATCAATCAATCAACCAATTGTAGCGAGGAGCCTACGGAGAAAATTGGGCTACGGGTGTATGTTCACCCCAGCCACTCGTTTGCATGGGCATTTTTTTTTTTTCACCTCTATAACAAAAACCATCGCTGCCACCGGAAGTGGACGCACGACCTTGTGCTCAGTATAGCGCCACGTCTTAGCTATTGGACCACCACGTTTTAATGCAGCATACGAGATACTTTTCTAGAAGGCCGCGTATAAATGCCAAAGTTGATTGAGAGAAGAGGCAATGAAAATTGATTGAGATGCCAACTGGAGTTCCTAGGCGTCGGCCGAAGCCCGTGGACTGCATGTGGCAGCGTTTTCAGTTGGATAAAATGGGCTGGATAAAATGTTTTAGTGAAACAGAAGGTCCTGAGGTCGCTAGAACGGGAAGAGAGGGACAGGGAAGGAGGTAGGCAGGCACACACTAAATTGCAACGTCTTACTGGCCTAATTGTGTGACTAAATGGTGAGGGTGTTCAAATACATCTCTATGACGGCTTCCATATCAGGACGTTGAAAAATACTCTTGCGGCGTCGATGCGAAGCAAAAACGGAGCAGTGCAGAATGTGAAGTGCACAGAAACTGTGAATAAGGATCTTGATGATTGGTCCCAATGATATAGGTCAGCCAAGTGGGTGAGAGGCGTTCTTTTTTTTCAGTCATACAGGCCAGGTCATGGCGATGATGAATGATGAATAAACTTTATTGGGCAACGAAAAAAAAAAATCTAATGCTTTCCGCGCGTATTTTCGGCAGCAAACGGAACCCTAAAGTGAAGATGTAAACTTGGAATCAAACATTTCAATATGGTCACTCATGGAGATGAGTTTTGAAACAAAGTCATCGTTACCGAGAAATCCTTGGGATAATAAGAAATTTTGCGCGAACAGAACTGCGCAAGGAAATTTCGATTTTAACGTGAAGACGTGAAAGTCAGAGCATCTACAGTATTCTTTTCAAGCTTGCGTTCCCTTTGTACTTAAATAGCCCTTTTTAACTCGCACTGACTTGCTGACTGTTGATCGTGTTGGGTTCAGTTACCGATAGAGGCATTTTCAATCAGCTGAGTCAGTAAACTTCCTTCCGCTAATGTTTCAAGCTTCTTCCGAGCCCAGTCACACAACTTCTGCACGTTATGTGGGGAAAAACACGGGGCACCAGGTGCAGCGACAGTGCGGCTGTACTAACGTGAGAACTGTATCCGAAGAACGAAAACGGTCCCTCCCATAGTCCATCCTCTGATTTGTTTTATAACACTTATTAAAGGGCCATGAAGACTAAGCATTTTTGGTTCATCAAAGACTGCTTTTCCATCTCAATAACAATACCAATTTCACCACGAAATTCAAACAAGCAATCGAGATAGTGAAGAAAACGGATAAAGGAGTGGTGACTTCCCCGCGACTTTCCGGCGATTTCTCCAAGACGCCACAGGAACTTGGCTGCGCGATTGACGGCCTTCGGGCTAAGCCAATGCCAAGAAACACGAATGTGCAGTAGTAGTGGGCATCAAGTGCCGTTTGATCATATCACTTAAATGTTAATAACACTATATTTTTATTGATGGCCCATATTACGTCACTCCTGCCCGTAACACGTCACTCTGGCGCGAAATTTGAAACTTCAATATTTCTTGCGTTTTTTTAGGGGCGAATCCCCTTAGGGGCACGGGCTGTTGGCGTCTCCTGTCGTCGTCGTCGTCGTAACCACCGTCTCATGTAGTCACGGTGCTAAAAGAACACAGAAATACTCGTTTACGCCTCGCGCTAGGGAGCTTCGTGCTTCAAAGACAAGAGACTTTTTCGGCAAAGCTGTATACCTGCACCCCCGACGGTTTTACCTCCATTGGCAAAAACGCCAAGGCGTCAAGAATACACTCATACACTGCATGCTTCGCTCTTCCACAGGCTTCGCGTTAGTGCAGATGGCGCAGGTTTTTGTTGTTGTTGTCGTCGTTGCTGGCCTATTGTCAAACGTCACTCCTGCCCATATCCCGTCACTGTGGCGCGAAAAATTTGAAACTTCTTCAATATTTCTTGCGTTTCTTTTTTGTGGTCAGACGAACGTCTTTGGTGACTGGAACGGGCCAGAATGAGTTAGCAAACGCTAGTTCTTTCAAACTGAACAAAGTTGCCTTTTATCTTCACGGCCCTTTTAACCCCGTATACCAATCGCTGCCAGCGCAGAGTGTCCAGAGGCCACGCAGACGATGATCACAGAGCCGGATTACAGATGACCCGCAGGTATATACGCGCGCGGAACAAAGCGTCCAGCGGGGGAGCTGCTAGCGGGCACCGAGCGTATCACAATGTTTGCCGAGCCGAGCCGTTCGAGCCTGAGACGTCCAGGCTCGGCCCGCGCCGTGTAATCCACAAAGACGCGCCGCGGCCGCGCGGCTTCTCAAAGAGAAGGAGGATCCCTCGGCATACAGTATACCACTCTATACCATACCAAACGTGCACGGCCGCGCACGCACGAGCGGGCGCGTTCAGCCGCGCGGTTGTTTTTGCCCGATTGCGTTTGACGCTCGGCGGAACGGCGCGCACGCGCAGTAAGTCACCTCGGCTATCTCGCTACGAGATCGTCGTCGGACCCTCGGCGTAATCCGTTCCGAGTAAAGCGGCCACGACGGGGTTGGGGAGGGAAAAAATAACGTTGGCTAAGAAGGGGTGTCCCGGAGCAGAAGCCGACGCCCGACCCGAGCAAAGGTTATTCCTCGATGCCTACTGAGCCCATTCAATATCCGGCGTCGTGAATGAAAACGGTTTTGGAGAGCGATGGACGCTCAAAGAGACTGGTTATGCAGATAGATAACGAACATCTAGACAGCGAATGTGCGAGTGTGTGCGTGCGTGCGTATGTGAGTATGTGTGTGTGTGTGCGTGCGTGTGTAAGAACCTCGTTCACACGTTGCATAGAACACTACGAAATGAAAACGTAAAAACGGAAGAACCCATCAACGAGGTTGGACTATAGGGTTGGCATCCTGTTTAGTGGAAACCGCTATCTGATCACGATCAAACTTTGCATGGTGACCGTACTTCATGGACTGTTAAAAAAAGAACACATGCGGCTATAATGTCCTTACTTATCTTTTTCAATCGAACAAACGCGTGTAATAAAGGATATTTGGAGACCGAGGTCCGGAGTGACACGCACCATGATGATAAGTATGTACGGGAACGAAGATAATGAAGCACAGGTGTACGTGAGCTAGTGTTGATGATTGTGTAAATAACCAAGCGCTGGTATACTGTCCGAAGTCCACTCGGTAATCACCACTTGTAGGATAGAAAACAACGTTCACAATGTAGTTAAAAGGCCAGTTAAAAATATATATATCCGCTGTCCGAACAACAGCACCCTCGATGTCATCGCATGCTCAGGCTGTTGTCTAAAAGGAGTCCGAAACGTGGGACACCGGCCATAGTAGAGCGAAGAGGGGGAGAGGAGGGTGCGAGGAAGGAGTGGCCGTCAACATCAGTCCACCGATCGATGGTCGCGCGTGGGCGTTAGCTGCAGTGCGTCCGGTGGACACTCGCCGCCAGTGCGGAGGATGCGGCTGCTGCAGGAGGACGGACGCTCGCCGGACAGACGCGCCGGACGCAAGGAGGGCTGGGTGTCGACTCTCTGGCGGCGCCGGATCGATTCCCCCTTCTCTTACATCTCGATAGCTCGCCGCGTGCGTGCGTCTGTGTAGCCCGCATGCGCACGACGCCATGTGGGCTGAAAAAGGCAGCGTCGCGTGCAGCCTCCCCCTGGCCAACGCGACGGCTGCATTGGACGCGCGTCGCACCGCCTACGCCGCTGCCCGCGCGCGGCGTCGAGGGGGACGACGCAGCGCTGTTGACGTCGTCGACGCCGCCGCCATATGTGCGGCCGCACCTGGCTGCTATAGCTGCTACCGTCTCTCTCCCCGCCACTTCTCGAGCCCGCGTTTCCACCGCCCTGTCTCCTCCCCCTCTTTCGTCCTCCCCGTTTAAGTTCCGCCGTATCGTTTAATTCAATGCGCATTATAAAAATAAGACGTTGTTGGTGATGCGCCCATTGATTTCTGCCCTCTGCAAAATATGCGCCCAAATAACATCGCTGCGTAACGAGGGGGAAAATTTGACGGATATATCGGGCTCGATCGGCGGCCGCTTTTCTGATGGAGGTGAAAAGCAAAAACGCCCGTGTGTACGAGATTTCGGCGCACGTGAAAGATCCCCAGGTGGTCGAAATTAATCCGGAGCCCTCCACTACGGCGCGCCTCATCGCCTGCGTTGCGTCGGCGCGTTAAACCCTACAATAAATCAATCTATATCGGGCTCGATGTATAAATGGAGTAAGAAAAAGGTGATGTGCGCTGCTACATCGCGCAATGCAAAACGTCCCGTTAGCATTGGGTGAGGTCACAGCGCCGATAACATTGTTTTCATCTCACACAATGTAATGCGTGCCCGGCCGGATGCTCGTGCGCACACTTACGTGATGACCACGTGATCTACAAAGAATTGCGCATTCTTTTTCATTGATTGAAGTTTCTTTCCATGGCTTTGCAAGACCCTCCCTCGAGAAGCCGGCGTAGCCCGCCACAGCGCCGGGCTACAACTCGATCGGTTATTCCGGCTGTCAATCGATCTTCGCTTTTATCATGCTGTCGAATTCATGCAGCTTGACAGTTATCAATCGGCAGGTTCGTACGGACACGCTGCATATTTACATAGTTGCAAAAACCACAGTAAATAACCGTATCAATTCCTCTATAGAGAAAGATGGCTTGGTTATAAGCGATGCTTCGTTATAAGCAAGAACTATTCGCTTTTTATTCACTGTAGTAGGGACTATAAAACATTTCGAATAAAACGGAGTTTTGAATACAGAGATTTATTTGTAACGACGTTTTGCTTATTTACGAAATGCTTACTCCTGTATTGAAATAATACCAGAGAAGTGTATCTTAACTTTGAACTGAGCGCAAAACAAGAAGCGCAAGTAAGATCAATCAATCAACATCAATGTGACAGGACATTCTCTGTATTATTCTTTGTCGTTTTACTGTTCACAAACCTCTGTGCGCATCTGTGAACATGGAAGATCTAGCTAGGGGTGTCGGTATCAGTGTAACAGGAACTCCCTTCGGTGACCTTGAAATCGCAACCGCTATCCTCAGGTACACGAACGCCCCTAACGTTTAAACAAAATGCGACCCACCACACATATCCCGGCAGGCACTGCCGCACACAACTTGCTTAAGATGTTACAGTAAACGTCGAAAAACATTTCGACGTTTAGTGTCCGTCCTTACCAATAGGAAATAATCCGCAGATCACGCGTATAGTAACAAAGCCACGAGTCGAACAGCGGCTCGCAAGAAAGCGTTTGCGAGAAAAATGAAATACGGCCTAAGGATGCAGAAACTCGATGACAAAGCAACAACTTTTATCTGTCGAACCACTAGTATGGCTGAACAACGTAAAACATCGCTCGCGCGCAATGGTGGGCCAGGACCTCTAAAATTTAAGAAGTACAGCACCGATTGGGCGCCAACGCGGTATGGCCGAGCCCAGCCAAAGACGAAAATAAGTATACCTTTTTTTGAATGTAACATGCCAGAAAAGCCTCCGAAATGCCACATCCCCAACACCTAACGGAGCCAGAAAGTGGCCAAGTCACCACGCTGAAATTACGGTCACCCCGAGCCCTTAAAAGTAACCAATTTGGTGACAAACCTCCAAACCCGGCCACCCTTTGTATAGCAAATATGAACACGACGGGCATTGTGATCTCGGTGGCGTTGCGCACAGAGCGCGCAAGCGATGATGAAGTGAGCACGGGGTGAGCTACTGGCTGCTGCTGCTGCGCGGCGGAGAATCAGGCATGCGAGACGGACTGCGCCTGTATCGAGACCCGGGCCGCCGCAGTAGTCGGCGACCTCGACACCGTACGCACCGTGCTGCGCTGCCGAGGAAGAGGGCAAAAAGAGCGCAGGGTTGTTGCGATCTATTACCGCTGCTGGAGGTGCGATGCGACTCTCGCGCGCGCGGTTGCCGCAACCCGCCCGCTCGAAACAAGGCCGACTGTGCGAGGAACGGCGCCTGTTTTTGCATCCCGGCCCCCTTGCCGCCGGCTTTCGTTTTCAGGCTTGGAACCGCGGGGTGGCTTGTTTGTCCACCCCGCGGGTCACGGTCGGACGGTGCGCCGGTCCGATCGTCGGGTTGAGATAGGCCTAATGAGGTACGAAAACGCCGACAGCTGTTTTCGGCATGTCTAATGAAGCGGTGACCGGCCGTTATGCCACGGCCACGCGAGGACGTATCTGCCCGCGAGAGGCCCTTCAGCCGCAGTGCTGAACAATGCTCCCCTGGTTACAGTGAACCAGACCCTGGTGTCGAAATTTGCGTAGCTGGTAAATGGGTTCACGGGCGACGCCAGTACGTTTTAGCCTTCGTTACGCTTATTTGGTAGCCGCGGTTTTTAACTTCTTGCTAGAAAACTGAGCTGACGACCGAACATATTTGAGTCAGTACTCGCGAAGACCTGTCCCTTCCTGTTGAGAAGAACACGTACAGTCATGGACGCATGAAACGGGATCATGGAAATATCAACTAGACCACACAAATAGCGCGATTTCTCTCCGTGGAGGCCGAACTGAGGCGTAGCTTAATTACGGTAACAATGAGTAGGGAAATATAGCTTTCCAAACATACGAATAGCGCGCCATTATTGGATCTCCATGAACAGTATCTTTCAATTTTACGTGTTCTGGTTCATATTTTCGTGTTCGCATTTCATCTGCATGTCCATGACTGTGCGTATACAGGCAGAAGCTTAATAACCAGGGGCGCGCGATCTGCTCTTGCCACCTGTGCCCGTAGTATATAATAACGGAGAACAGAGTACAGAGTACTGCAGAAATATCGGTGTGGTTCCTCACTCCAGGAGCCCATGTGACACCGGTGACCCAGAAAAATATACCAAGCGCTGCCGCGGATGATAACGACGTTCATCGGCTTGATCCTGAAGCACGAACGGTCATTGATAGGCAGTGTTGTTCATTAGTATTCACCGTTTTCATCGACGGCCGCCGGTAGAGCTCGACCCCAGTCTCGAACCTTGCAAGTTCCAACTACAGATCACTTCCCGTGCAAAGAATTTGATGATCCCTCTCAATATTACACTATTAGGTGCCATTTTGATGCAGAGCTTGGCTCGTAACTGCGAAGGATTCAAGTCCCTTTGACTAAGCCTGTGGTCGGAAGGGGACAATAGAAGGGTAAGAATGCATTACCACTTTTGTACACGAGGCATTCTCCTCCTTACCCTTGTTTTTCACAGGCAGACACCAACAGCGAGGTAAAAGATATCACCAACACTATTTGCCTGTCATTAAAAGGCGTCGACAGCGGTAATAAGCGTTTTCAACCATCCCGATTCTCCGGTATGTCCGTTGATTTATCGTCGAGCGCAGTCGTATATAGTTCGCTCATCCCGTTAGGTGTCGCTCGAACCCGTGACGCTCGGACGGACACCGTTAAAGGTTGTCCTGCCAGCACAGACGCAGTGAGAGACAGGGACGGGGTGACACCGAAAAAGGAAAAAAAAAAAAAAAGCATTAGAGGACAACCGGCAGGTAGGTGTCAGCCGGGCGGCGACGCCATTACCGAGTCCGTCCGACGTCCTGTCTCGTCCGAAGGACTCGGGCCTCCGCCCATGCGGACGACGGATGCTGCGTCGCACGTTGCGGGGGCAGCGACGACGCGCAGCTAAATATAAGCGAAAGAGAGAAAGAAAAAAAAACGTAGACTGGGGGGGGGGAAAGGAGAAGCGCAGGGGTGTCGCGCCCCGTCCGGGCATCTCGTGGAAAGCTGCAGCTCTTTAGCATCGTAGATGTATTCCGGCGCTTCGGGCTGCTGGTGGTGGTGCTCCGCTCGGAGCGGCGGCGGCGGCGGCGGCCGCGGGACCAAGGCGGATGTCGATTCGATGACACGCTTGCAACGCTCCGGAGCCCATGGGGCACAAGGACGACAGGACCCTGCGACGGCGACGAAGGGCCGCTCTGACGGCACGCCGCGCGCCTCTGCCGCCGCTGCTGCCCGGCGCCGCCTCCCCTTCGCCCCGGTGGTGATGAGCCGCCGCTTCGCGGAAGTTCCAGAGCAGCCGACGAGCTGCGTGTAAGCCCATGACGTGGCGTGGCAACTTTTTACACAAAAAACAGGATCATGCAAATGTCTACAGGAATACGGGCAATTCAACTGCTACGGGCAACCTTCTCGAGCTTCTTCGCAATTTTTTTTAACCTCCTTGTCGCTATCAAGCAATTTTTTTAACCTCCTTGTTCGCTATACCTTTGTGTAGGCCCGTAGTGAAAATATAGCATCATCATCATCATCATAATCTTCTTCTTCTTCATCTTCATCATTTTCATCATCTTCATCATCTTCTTCATCTTTCTCCTTCTTCTTCTTCTTCTTCTTCTTCTTCTTCTTCTTCACCACCACCACCACAACCACCACCACCACCACCACCACCACCACCATCATCATCATATCTACACCCACTGCAGGGCAAAGGCCTCTCCCATGGATCTCCAGTTATGCCGGTCCTGTGCTAACTGCGACTAATTTATCCCCGCAAACTTCTTGATCTCATCAGCCCATCTGACGTTCTACCGACCCCTGCCACGCGTGCCTTCTCTAGGGATCCACTCTGTTGCCCTTAATGACCAACGGTTATCTTGCCTTTGTATTGCATTTCCTGCCCACGCCCATTTCTTCTTAGTTTCTACTAGCGTCACTAAATAAGCTACGCTTAAGAGTACCGCCACTTCGTGCACTCAGAAGCGTCTGCGGGTCATTTTGTTTCTGGCTTGCAGTGCTGCCATCTCTCCTAACGAAACCGCTGCCGGTTGTGACGGGCAGAGTGGGACCGGTCGCTCTAGCGTCCGGGCAGCAGAGAGAGAGAAAGAGAGAGAGGAGAGGCGCCCAGAAACAAAATGGCTGCGCCCATATGTAAACAAATATCACGTGGCGCCGACCGACCAATGAAAATCCCGGCGGCACAGAACAATGAGAGAAAAGAGTGCCGATACTCTAAAAGCCTTTATTTAGTGGCACTAGTTTCTACTAATGTGTCCTTAACACGCGTTTGCTCCCTGACCCACTCCGCCCTCTTCTTGTCCCTTAACGTTACCCCTGTCATCTTCCATTTATTCATTTATTTATTTATTTATTTATTTATTTACCCTCAATGCCAGGGGGCATTACAGAGAGGAGTGGGCACATACATGCACTGCATGCCAATTAAAATACAACAGAAAAAAATGCAAGCAAGCATTGCTCGCTGGGTTGTCGTCAATTTAAGTTGAACCTATATATGTGCGGGCAAAATGTTACAATCCCCCGGTAGGCTGTAATGTCGATTCGCCGGAAAGGACCAAAACTTTGTCCCTCCTCTCTATCTCTCTGACCATCTGACGTCTTCTTCCCCACTCCGCGCACCAGCGGGCGTACCGGTGTCTGTCAAACCTTAGGTGTGACAAATTACGCCTGCTGGTAGACCTTCCTTTCTACTTTCCAGTCAATAAATTTATTCATGCAACTTAGTGGACACGCTACAGAGATCCGATGTGACAAACAACAAAAGGCAAATTAGCGCATTTTCACCCAGTGAGTGCGAGTGCTGGCGCTCGAGTGTCACCTGTTACGCACTTATAAGCGCGGTTCCCCCACCTCGCGGGAAGCTATCCGGGGTGCCGACTGCGGGGTAACCAGCGTTTTAACGGGATCCCTTCTGAAAGGGCACATCTAGCGCAAAAACCCGTCCCATCTACCAAGTCAGCCCAACCGGACCACAGGCATAACCACAGGTGTTTCCGAGGACACTGCTGTGAGCAAAGAAAGGCGCTCCTATTACTTCCTTGCTAGCTGGGAATTCCTTAGCTTAGAAAGCGAGCTGCTCTGTGTATGCCCAGGCGTTGCTTAGCACCGGACGTAAGAGCTCCACTTTCTTGCTGGCTCGGCATTCTTCCGCTCAAATTG
This sequence comes from Haemaphysalis longicornis, assembly GCF_048455015.1. Lineage (NCBI taxonomy): Eukaryota > Metazoa > Arthropoda > Arachnida > Ixodida > Ixodidae > Haemaphysalis > Haemaphysalis longicornis. The sequence continues at coordinate 50,944,240 of NW_027526445.1, forward strand.
GCTTCGCCCGTAGAATGGGGTTTTCGCGTCTGATGCCGCTGCATCGAGCTACAACCGGGATATTTCCGTTTTTTTTTTCTTTCATCCGTGATGATCGCTTTTAAGTTTCCATTGTCGCGCCTAATTAAACAAGGGCAACACACGGCGGCTAACCAACAACACTTCCCTGCAAAAAAATGTACCTGTGACAAGTTTCTCGCGAGCTCTTATAGTGCCCACTTACAAATAAAACGACTTTAGGTGACACAGAGACCCGACATGTCCGCGCACGAACTTATTGAAGGCGCTATGAGCTTCCCTGGTGTAAACCCTGCTCTTGCCCGGAATCGCCAACGTAATAAGGGGTAATCCCTCCGAAGCCCTCAGCGCGTGACAGTGCACGACCCGCTACATTCTGTTTTGAATACAGTGTTCCGCAATCCTGCTCGCCTTAAAGCGCACACGTTTGACATGTTCGTCCTCAGAGAAGCCATTTCGTAATTGGGCTGCGCCAGCGCCGGTTCAATTGGCGCAGTCGACAGGATGACCTAACAGCGCATGCGCAGCATATTGTGGGTCACGCCGAGATTTGATAAGCGTCGTAAGAATGATGAGGTGCATGGCATGACCACGGCCGTGGCATGACACACGCCCAGCACTGGAACTCCACAGGCGACGTTGCACACTCCCTCGGCGCTGTCGCCCGGCGCGCCGTCTTCAGAAGCTGCACCCGTCGACACTTCCCCCTCTCGCCGGGCTGCCGGAAAAAGCAGCGCCGACGGAACGCCCTCAAGTCAGAAACCAGAAGGCGTCGTTGTCGTCGAGCGTGTCGTCGCTTCCGTTTCGCACGCGGCGCTGCCCAGTGAGTGTGTCTCAATGTAGCCTTCTTGTGAGCACTGCTGCGTGGTGAGAGCGGCTCAGTTCTTCAAAAGTCGTCCCTTCATCACATGTGCAGGGCCCCTGAGTGCGTCGCAAACGCCTTCGACCGCAGCTTACATATATTCCGCGGAGGGATAGTAGCCACGCACAAGAAGAACTGAAAACTGTTAATGCGTTTCCTTCTTTCTTTCTTTCTTTTTTTTTTTTTTTGCGAATCTCACTCGTGCAATTAGTACGAAGGTTTTTGATGAATATTTTATCCCTAGACTACGACGCTTCCTGCCTGGCTTTAAAGGGGCCCTACACACTTCTTAAATTTTTTTTCTCTAAATTTTGAATGCTTTCAAAACGCAGTCAACAAACACAGCCATTACTGAGCTAATGGGGTAGCAAACTACCTCAGCCAAAAATTACTGCTCTAGGCCCACCAGATAACTTAGAAACTGGATTTCTCAATAAAATCTTCTCTCTTTGCCGGTCTTGTGGTTCTTCTAGCGCTCGAATTACGTCATTACAGCGGTGTAGCGGCTATTAGCCGGCTCTCCTTCAGTTGCCGCAATAAACGCATTCGGTAGCCACTTAAAAAAAGCCGCGAAAGCAAAGGCGCACCCGCTGCGACGAGCAAATCGCGTAGTGCACCGCTGCCTGCTGGCGATAACTATATAGCATTCACTGTGCTTCCCGACGCAAAGGGAATAGTGAAAGCATTTATATTGAAAGTGTTGCAGAGTCCCTTTGAGAAAAAAAAAATCTACACGCCCGTGTACGTTACGACGCATCGCGAACCGTGATGAATTCGTTCTCATTGACCGGGAGATGCCTCCCTCCTCCCTATGCAGAAGACTACGACCAGAACCCCACTAATGTGCAGAATGGGGACGGAAGTCCCAACTTTGCTTTTCGATAGAGACAGCGAAGGTGAGTAGAGTAGAATGACGCCCCACTGTTGAAGAGGTCGGCCACGAGCCGTATTCTCAGGCGCAACGAGTCATTCAGAGCAACGGAAAGCGGAATCGTCAACGCTCTCGTCGCCTCAGTGAGGAACGAATTGAGGAGGAAAGTGTCACGTAAATTTGATTTGCGTGTGTGCATATAAATACAAACCCATTTATCATCATACTCCATCTTTTCTCCACCGCCTCCGCAAGACGACTAAGTCCCGGATCTTATCCATTTCTTAAAGTCATCAACGCCACGCGAGGTGGTGTGTACAAGACATACGCGTGACGCCGAGGCTGACGGTTTTATTTTTTTTTTTTTTGGTCCTCAGCTCCGCCTATCTTCTCTCCCTCCGTTTTATCCCTCGTGGTTCTTTCTTTTTTGAAAAAGCCCGGGCCAGGCCGCGCCCCTGCAGCACCCCGGCCGTGTTTTCGTTGCGGCCGTCTCAGCCGGCTGGGCACACATGGCGGCGTGCCACATGCCAAGTGTGACCGCATCGCCGCTCGGGCGCTGAGGGGGAGGGGAGGGAGAGGAGGACGTGGACAGCAGGCTCAGCGGCGGCAGCACCGGACGACGACTACGACGACCGGGGGGACAGGATGGTGCGTGTGTGTCCTGCATGCGTCCCATATCGGAGCGCAACATATGCACATCCCAGCGCACCCCACCCCAAGGCGACTTCTTTCGTTCATATAGTCCTCGACTGTATGGTGCGCGCATGCATGCGTGGCGTGACATGCACTGTTCCCTCTGGTGGCTTGGCGAGTGAACACAGTGACATGTACAGTGTTGGTAAAATTTTTCTATGCCATTCCAAAAGTGCATAGGCCGCGAAAAATTCAAGGCTTTCCTCTCGAGCTTGCCTCTCGAAAAGGCGGAAAAGTTTTATCCTATAAAGCTAGAAAAAGCACCTTTCTTTCGTACTGCCATAGAATAATTCGGTCAACGTTAAGCTTTTGCTTTGAACTCTTTGTTGCCTAGAAACCTTTAGCAAATACAAGAAAATTTTGACAAAGACTGTATGTAACAGCCGTTGAAAACAGTGTGAACGTTTTATCGTAGGGTTGATGTCTGTCTGGTTAAAGAAAACAAAAGAAAACAAAACAATTCCACAGCTTTCTCATCCCTATCGTCATCCGCATGATGATTATCACAGTAAAGAGCCCAGCCTCCCATAATAAATGCCTTCAGAAATCAATGCGCAATCAACCACTTCCCCGTCTGTACTTTGATCTTCCGAATGACATTTGGGTTTCAGTGGTTAGGTGTTATAGCAGCATTGTAGGCGAGGGAGTGAAGGGGACGAAAATAAAGGCGGAGGTTAGGGGAGGCTAGCGTCACCAAATAAGCTACGCTTAAGAGTACCGCCACTTCGTGCACCCGGAAGCGTCTGGGGGCCATTTTGTTTCTGGCTCGCAGTGTTGCCATCTCTCCCAACAAAACCGCCGCCGGTTGTGACGGGCAGAGAGTGACCGGCCGCTCTAGCGTCCGCGCAGCGGAGAGAGAGGGGAGAGGAGAGGCGCCCAGAAACGAAATGGCTGCGCCCATATGTAAACAAATATCACGTGGTGTCGACCGACCAATGAAAATCCTGGCGGCACATAACAATGAGAGAAAAGAGTGCCGATACTCCAAAAGCATTTGTGTAGTGACGCTAGGGGAGGCCATTTACTTTGGCCGACCGTAAACGCATCTCCGAGGTCTCATGGCGACAAATGGGAGGTTCACCTATGAACCATGCGCAACTGACAAATGTATCCACGCGTTTTGTTCGATTAAAAGTGGCTTGGCATGAACAGTGTAGCTGAGGTTGACTTGACCTCTGACCCTCAATGAAGACCGCAAACTTTTGCGCCGACCATCAACCTTCTTCCTTCCTTTCCCCCTGGACACTGAGAGAGAGAGAGAGAGAGAGAAAGAAACAACTTTTTTTTCCCCCAGGAAGCCAGAAGGAGGAGTTTTGCCCTGTCCTTCTTTTCAGTCGTTGGCCAAGAGTCCTTGACTACTGGCGGCTTCTTCGGCTTCTCGGATCAGTAGTTGCTGTAGTAGTTCTTCGGAGCTGAGCTGAACTTGATCTCTCCATGTTACAACTGCTAATACCATTTTCCCAATTCAACGGTAACACCCAGCTGTTATAAGGCATGTGCGGGTGCAGCAGACACGACTGAGAGCTTCCAAATACGATTTTCTTATTGGCCGAAAATAACGAGCATCGCTGACACGCCGCTCTAACTACTGATGGCCTAAGGAGAAAGTGAAGGAAGAGAAGCCAAACCAGCGGGCCTTTGTATCTCGGTGGCGTTGAACTCGCTATCGAGAGTGACAGCAGCGCTTTCAACATGCAGGCTGCCGCGAGCGCGCATACTGAGAGCTTTCCGCAGTTGAAAAAATAAACCTCGCGTCACCGCGCAGTGATTTACAGGAGCGGCGGCGCTCACGGCGTTTGTTTTACCTCCAAGGCTCGGTTTTCGTCCTCGCTCTAGCGTCTCGTTTGCCGGCCACATGTTGCGTGCCTATGGCTCACTTACTACGCATTGAGCACTTGGTCTTCTTCGCCGGTTTCGCAGAGTTGTCCAGACGTGCTTGAAGGCCCGCAGCGATCGCGAAGGCAAGGGATCGGCGTCTTTGTGAGACGACGCGTGCACAAATGCCGGCAGGCATGGCGGCGGTCGCTGCGTAATGGTCCCACGCACGGCAACCCATAACTGAGTCGACGTTGGTCACGAATACTGGACACCTCCGTGATCACGCTTTTAGTCTTCGTTGAGACTTCACTATGCTCTGTGTCAGGGGAATGCATTCATCCGATGCCATGGGAAGATTGGACAATCACCCGTTCAAGGGTGCAAAAACCAGTGGACACTCGTCAAACCAGTCGCCATAACGGGGGATACTTACAACGCCCTGTCAACTCTTGGGTCTACTGGCGTGTGTGACCACCGGCCTTAGAAGCAATGTTAGCATGGATAAGTGTGCGCGTGCAGGCGTTGATGTATACGGGTTTCCTCTTTTGCTCCTTATCTTATCGGGGTAGTTAGTAGGGCATCGATGTTTGTTTGCCTCCTTGTTTTTGTTCTTTTGCACCCCCCTCTCTCATTTTGTCAAATAATTAGTGCAACACCCCCTCCCCCCCCTCCTCGTCCACTACCACCAGAATAAAGCCTTTCATATATAACCATTCATGGCCACTTTAATTTCGGGACGCAGCCGCTGATGCTGAAATTCTCTTGAGCTGGTGCGTATCAGACAGGGCAGTATGTACGGTATTTGCTTGTCTGATTGTCTCACGCAATGGAACGTGGAGCACGAAACATTGATTAGCACCTCCTAAACGATTTTGTTCCTAAATGTGAAAAAAAAAAAAGCTAAAGCGTATAGGCAATATTTGTGCAGGGGATTTTTGGCGACATGCTTGTGGGTTGAAAGATTATCTAGTTTGGCAATCAGTGATGAGTTGTGCATACTTTTTTCCTACTCCACTTCGTACCACTGTTCTGACGCCGTTTACCGCTGTCGAGGAAATAATTTCCGAAACGACGCCGCAAAGACGGAAAGAGACGGCAGAGCCCAGAGAGCATCGTTCCGCCCATATACGGTGCCCAAGCTCACGCCTGCAGCCGACCCCTGGGCTGCCGCCACTTTGAGAAAATAGCGGGACTCTCCTCGGAAAGCGGGCGCAGAGGGGGGAGATCGAGGAGTTACGTCGTCGGGGTCAGGATTGTCTGCTGCTCCTTCCACGGGACGTTTGACCCCCTCCGAGAAGGGTGGTGCACAATCGCGCAGCCCCCGAGGGGGCAACGAACTCGCCGTCCAACGGGGCAAGAGGGGACAGCAGCAGAGGAGGTGCGTTTCGGTATATATACACGCGGTTCCTCTTGCGTCTTGGTTGCGCGGAGGAGACATCGTGCGCCCTCTTTCTCCGCGTTTCCCAGGCCTGAGTCACCTACCAAGTGGCCCCCTCCCTCCACTTCTTCGTTCATCCGAGCGGGGAAGCCGACACCCGCAGCCAGCTGCCGCCGCCGCCGATGCCGCCGCCGGCCACCGCTCCTCCTTCTCCGATCAAATACGCTCAGAGATGCTGACCTTGCGATCTCGGTTTCAAGTTGCCCGCCAGGGCCCCCTGGTCATCTCCCAGCCCCCGCCCCGCGGGGACTCGGTTTACTTTAAGGGCGAAGGAAGGAACGGGCGCGGCCGTGCCAAAGGGCGTCGGAGACTCGGCGGTGGCGGTGGCCAGTGGACGGGCAAACAGTCGACGCCGCCGCCGCCGCCGAACCGACCGCAGTGTCCGAGGGCGGAAAAGAAGACCCGCCGAGGGGCTTGTGGAGCCGCTCTGCAAACGGAACCTGATCCGCTCTCTTCGCGCGCTCGTATGGCGTAACTGCACACACACGCACGCACACGCTCGCAGACGGACAACAGACCACAGCGCCGGGTGAAGCGGCAGACGCTCGCCAGAGCCACGGGCCAAAGGTCTCTTCGAAGACCCTCCCGTGTACTCGCTCGAAGGAGCGCCGAATCTTCTCCGCGCCTCTCGTCCCCCTTTGTGCTTTTTGTCTCAATCTCCCCGCCCCGTGTGAAGCTTGAATTCCACTCTGTGGCCGTCTCGACCGCTCGGCCACGGCTTGTCCTGGTCAGCTGGCGGTTGGCGGGCGTCTGTACGGAGAGTCGTCACCCTCTGATATTTTCTTCGCTTCTAGCCGACTGTGAGGTTGTGAAGAGGCCAAAATCCCCGGCTTTCCTCTCTCTTCGTCCTTGGAAGGGCGTCCCATCGTACCCACTCGAGTACTGGTCATCTGTAGGCGCAGCTTCTCCAGTCTTGATGGGCAGCTGCTTTTGTATTCGTGTATTCGTGTATTCGTGTATTCGTGTCTACGAGTTCGCTTGTCTCCCTATTGTAGTATCCGGCTCCATTCGACAGGCTTTCAACTATTTCTTTGCAGCTTTCCTTAGCCGAATGTTGTGGGCCGTTGCAACGACTGCTGTGAGTCGAAAGACGTCTATAGTGACCATCACCTGACACTGGTCACGGCCAGTGCATTTGGTGTTACGCAAGCAGAGAATGTCTTGTGGCTGTTTGTATAAAACATGTTCTTGGGAAGTTGCAGAGCCTTCTTTTTCTTCTTCTTCTTCCTATCAACTTCGCGCACACGTGCTCCAGCTGCTCTGGCCTGGCTTCAGGTAGTGCCCGGGAACATGTTTCCTCTGCTCGAACTCCTATGTCCCATTTTCCATCCGTCTCGGTCTTTCTAAAAGATTTCGCTCATGTTTTGGTGAACCGCAGCGAATGTTTCGGATTCAGTAACTTCTCTGTTTTTCACGCTAGCTTAACTTCGGGTTATAATAGACCATCCATACTGAGATAACTTCGACACCGGTAGTCATGACGAAGAATCAGCCTTTATTCTGCGCTGACCAACACATATATATATAGGACCGGCGTGACGTCACCGGCCGGAACAGATAACAGCCAGGCGGCTAAACACACAGGGAAACCAACCGCGTCCGGCGCTATCACCGCTCCTTGGCCGTCGCTATCACGTTACCACACATACATTTCAGCAGATGAACTCGCGGGGACGGACGCGTATTCAAGCATGTTCAAGGTTGACCCCTGAGGCATACACGACGAACTCTCGATGCTTTCTCTGACGTGTACGAACACAGCCTCCTTATTTAACAAACAGACCTTTGTATATGTGGAACGCGCTTACGCGGAATCCAGGAATGGAAGCATAATTTCCGGTTCGTATATACTCCAGTCGCATATTTCGAATTATTGCATACATCGAACCACGTTAATATCCGCGGGAAAAAAAATTACAGATTGTTCATTTCGTGTGCCGAATTTTATCTTACGCCGGTCAATTATTCCTCGCTATTCCAGGTGGATACATAAGAATTCAGCCGCGATGCTTTCGTAAGAAACGCCCCAGCCGTCGGCAGCAAAACGCGCGCACTGTGGCCGGCATTCCATACCGCGAGTGGATCATGAGCGGCACGAAAGGTTAAGTCTACGCGGGAAGGAGGAACAGCCTAAAAGAATGGAGCCACTCCTCCCCGCACTGTGAACAGGTATGCGGTAGCGAGGGAGCCAAAGAAACGCAGAAGGCGCACGGACGGTCTTCGATGCGGCGTTGACCTCAGCGGTCCGAGTACGGCCCTCGACGGCCGGGCATGCACGCACAACAACGCCCACCGAGAGGGGTGCGGTGGCAACCATATCGCCGCTGCGATCTCTATACCGTTGCCTTCCCGATCTCTCGGCAATTGCCACTGCGCGCCGTTTGTTTTCATGCCTTTCGGTCCCGTGCGGAACGAAGGAGGGGCGTACCGGGATGACGGCTACCGAATTCGGCCCCCCGTCCGCCAAACGAATGCGACCGGTCTTCGTTGCGCGGTGACTGACGAAGACTGGGGGCCCAAGGCGGGTCAGTTGCAATCTTATACTCCAGCTTGCGACGCAGCCGCGGTGGTTGCTTCCTTGAGGAATAGAATACAAAATGTAAAAAAAGCGTTTTCCAAGGTCCACACCGCGGTGCATAAAAAGTGAAACATCCCTGATTTTAACGAGGTACAGTAAAATCTTATTTTTTTTTAGACAATACTGCAGGCCGTAATTAGGCCCAAGCAGCGTCACTAAAGAAAGGCTTTTAGAGTACCGGCACTCTTTTCTCTGAGTTTTATGTGCAGCCGGGATTTTCATTGGTCGGTCGGCACCACGTGATATTTGTTTACATGGGCGCAGCCATTTTGTTTCTGGGCACTCTCTCTCTCTCTCTCTCTCTCTCTCTCTCTCTCTCTCTCTCTCTCTCTCTCTCTCTCTCTCTCTCTCTCTCTCTGCTGCGCGGACATCAACTAGAGCGGCCGGTCGCACTCCGCCCGTCACAACCGGCGGCGGTTTCGTTGGGAGAGATGGCAACACTGCTTGAAGCCAGAAACAAAATCGCCCCCAGACGCTTCCGGGTGCACGAAGTGACGGTACTCTTAAGGGTAGCTTATTTAGTGACGCGAGGCCCAAGCAGGAATGGAAAGATAAATACATAACATATCAGGCAGATGTAATTATACAATCTCTGTCTTAGAAGAACCAACAAAAGAATGACAAAGACAAAAAAATTTCTACATGCCAATAAGCTGATGAATTGATGGATGCAGATTTGGCGAGGTGAAAACAGTGGCAGGCAGACTGTTCCAGTCAGATATTGTTCGCGGGAAAAATGAATATTTATGAGTGCTTGTGCGGGCGAACAGTGGAGTATATTTAAAGGGGTGGTATTGCCTGGTAGGCAGGGAAGGATATATTGATGGGTCAATATGAAGTTCGCCGTTCTAAATATAAGCAAGAAACCTTAATCAGGTGCTTCTGCTTCGCGAACGTGTTCGCTGTGTCGCATCTCGGGGGCGTCAGTATTAAAAGGACGGCTGTCAGTGGGATCCCATTTAAACTCCGCGCCGTCCGCCGCCGTGCGTGCCGAGGTTGAGCCTGTTAAAGGTTGCTTTCCTGTAAGGATTCTCACAATAGGGGAAAACCAACCTCCAGGACACGACTACCAATTGAAGCAAAGTGAAAGTCGGCATAGAAGAATCCTCAATCAAAACATTTCGCCATTTTTGTTCGTAAGAAGAACACTCCAATGTTTCCAGGTGAACGTAATTCAAAAGCTAGCACTTTTGGAGTGCTTCGTCCAAAAAATTGCGTCTCAGAGGTATGTGACTGCGCCTTCGATCTGAGTTCCAGCTGCAGATTAAGTTTACATCCTGCAATGAGCAGCATTTTTTTTTTTTTTTTACCATTCTCGCTTGGGTGGCCACATCGAGCCACCTCTCTCCAAGCGCGTGAACGTCGCGCGACAGCGCGAGAATTCAGTAGCCCTTAAAATCAAAAGCACAGAGAGGCAAGCAACAATAGAAATCGGCCTGATTCACGAAAGAGATAAATGATACTGACCATTAAGACCTTCGCACGCAATAAGTGAGGGAAAGAGTGGGGGAGAGAGAGAGGTAAAGAGCTGGGCAAGCTGGCCGAAGTAATGACCAGATGAGGAACAACAAACGCACGAAGGCGAGCGGAGAAATAAGGATGTTAGGCGGGCGGCTTTCTTTTGCCGCAATTTGCGTCGAAATCGGTGCACATGACCACGCCTGTGGTAAGTGCAGGCGCATTAGGACTCGGAACCCAAATGATTGCCCAGCAGCGCTTGTCAGAGTTAGACCGATAGCAGCGGAGGCGCCGAGGGCTAGCATATATCCGAGCTGACCGGTCCCTCTACTACTCCCTCCCGCGCTGGGGAGGTACGAGATCACGGCGGAAGCGGAGGGGACGTACGTCGCTTAGCACTCAAGAGCGAGTCGTTCGGTTCCCTAGATCAGCGATGGGGTTTAACTCCTGTCGAGCGTTCCCGCTAAAAAAAAGAAAAGAAAAGAACGGCTGGTGCTATTTTGTGGTGGTGACAAACCGGCCCCGCACGTGGACCCGCCGTTGTTGGACATTTGCGAAAAATTTGCGCTTCCATGGCGAGTTTCATCGAATAACAAAGACACACACAGGGAAAGGAAAGGTTAAGGGGAATCTCCTAATCACATTCCTACGGGACTCACACATTCATGACTCACGGGCTTATAAAGCACGGTGTACCGATACGAAATGTTTTACAAATCCATAGATATGCTCCTAACGGCTCAGTTTGGTTGGTTTAAAAAATTGGGCCCATCTCCCCGCGAGGGGGACTCGAGTAAATGCGTCGCATATGGGGTGGGTGTATTGCGTAAACGTTTAGTGTTTGGGGAGTTGGTGGTAGTGAATGCGTTGTATCAGCAGCTTCTTGACGTAGTTTGAATGAGTCAAGGATATAAGGCGCGTTCGTAGCCTCCCATTCTGTGTCGGCTTTGTGGCGCAGTGGGTAGAGCACCATGTACATTGCGTTCCGCCCGCAGGGTCGAGGGATCGAAACTAGGCGCCGGATAGTATTTTTCTATATAGTGTAGGGGGAGGGGTGCGGACTACGACTACGGACGTCAACGCGGGTGACATCGTGAGTTACTGAAATGCTCTGCATTTAAAATATATCACTTCTATACTGATACGCAAAATAAAAAAGAAGCGCATTTTGGTTCATCCACTATTCAATAGATGGCGTTAACTGTCTAGTAAGGACCAGTTTTTTTTTTTACTTCGTACAGAAGTGACATATCACTAAAATAAGCAAACTAAGCCGTTGTGGACATTGATATGTATTCCTAAGGATTTTCGTATTGGTGCACGATGATTTTCAAGTCCGTGGGTCATTAAGTGGTAGGTCCCACAGGAACGTTAACAAGTGAGTCCCCCTTAACTACCCAAGAAAAACTACCGTATTAAAAAAAAATGGTTGCCATACCGCCCTGCGAAAGTAAGTGTTCAGCAAAGGTGTTGTAAACCACTACGAATGGTGATGGAGGAGGGTATGAAATGCTTCTCGTCGTCTCCGCGGGCTTGTCGCTTGCGCTCGGCTAGTGTCACAAGATCTTGCCTAGCCTTAAAAAAAATGTGGTTGATCCTTCTTTCATAGGAATCGGTAAGACACGAAAGTGAAATATGTGCATTCACAAGAGCATTTGAATGTTTCACAGGAACACATCACAACCCCAATTTGCAACCGCCGGGTGGCTTAAGAAAATTCCGCTTTCATTCATACACAGACAGACAGATGGACGGACGAATGGACGGATGCACAGACAGGCAGACTACCAAAATTTACTCGTTCGGTCAGCCCCCCCCCCCCCCCCCAACCCACAAAAAAAAACTATCGCCTTTAAAACTGCTTGTTATACCATCAACTGTATACCACGCATCATGGAACCCGAAATGCTTTTTTACTTTGTCACGCAAAGTTTGCGTGACAAAGCGCCCAACACACGCATACGCACACCTCCGCTCTGTTCACACAGATGCCCGCGTGGCTCGTAATGCAACAAAAACGACCCGACACCTTCCGCCAAATGGTGCAACAAAAGACTGCGCGAGCTGAACTGCAAAATGAGACTCAAATGAGCGAGTGTGCCAAGCCTTCCACTACGGCACTCTCAACTGCCCGCGTTATCGATGCAGCCTGTCAACAACGCCGCTCCCAACGTTTCCGTTTCGTCCATCGTGCAGGATACGTGAACGTCTTAAGCCGCACCACAGGCCCGCTCAGCGCACCACCGGCACCACCCAGCTCGCTATCGAGCTGTTGCGCAACGTGTATAAAATTTCCGAAGCGTGGCCAACAGTAGCAGCCCCGTGACCTCTAAGAGCTCCTCGAGGCATGCGGCGCCCATTACAAGTCCATCCGTCGTCCGACATAATGGCGGTGGTCCCCCCCGTCCCGTGTGGCCCCGATTCAGATTAGCCCGCGAGGTGGACAACCGGCGTCGTGCCGGTATCGCTTTGTCCTGTCCGGAAAGCGCTCCACGTAGTTTGAGTTGCGTGAATTTTGCATGTTGTTGCTGTCATATTTTGGTGCACGTAGACTCCTCCTCCATCATCTTTGTCTTCCTTTTTTTTTTTCTTGTTTCTACGCAGTATACAACATGCAGCAGTGCAACCTACGCTTCCTGAAGCTTTACACTCTTCAATTACTTGCACTGGCGCCGGTAGGTGGTCATGGCGAAATAAAATGAATGATGCACGAAATTTGAAACAGCGATCAGAGTTGCCCGTGTGCGGTGACGAAATATTGTTGTAAAGCTAACTATAAGCAAATGAGTTAAAAGATAAGGTCGCAATCCCAGCCACTATTTATCCAGGCCACCCCCCTCATTTTTTTCTTTTTGATTTGCAGGTTCTTTTTCATTATTCGACCGTTCCAATTCTTTGGGCGAGTTTGCATGTTCATATTGACGCTTTGAGTGATTATGAGGTTTAACGCGCCGACGCTACACAGGCGATCAGGCGCGCCGTCGTGGAGTGCTCCGGATTAATTTTGACCACCTGGGGATCTTTTACGTGCGCCGGAATCTCGAACACACGGGCGTTTTTTTTTTGTTTTGTTTTTTTTTTCGGCTCCATCAGAAAAGCGGCCGCTGCGGCAGGGAACCGAACCCGCGTCCTTGGGTTCATATTGATTGATGCTTCCTTTTGAAGTCGAAGTTGTGCACTTAGGCTTTGCTCCGGGCAGCACGAACAGCAAATTAAGCCGCAGACACGGTGCTAATCGTGTCATGAACCTTCTTTCTTCGAATATCCAAATTGCTAAACTACAACGCTTTTTTCCATGTAAAATCAAACCCATTAAAGGGACAGACAACCTCTTTTTGTGGAGTGCGTGTCGTTTAGCTCATATCAAAGCCAGTGTTTTATATACTGGAGTAACGCAATGAATTTATAAATAAACGGGCGCAAATAATTTTTAATTTCGAACTAAAATTTCCGAAGAGTGCAAGGTGGCGCCGTGCAGTGTCTGAACGAGACACTACGTTACATGTCCAAACAACTCCGTCAGTTTCAACGCGTGATTCAAAAACCGCCATAGGAATAGGATAGGTTGCACACTATTGTTGTTTTAGCGGTAGAAAAATTTTTGAATACATGCAGTTAAAAGTATGTTGCCGCACGGGTCACTGCCATGGTTGCCAGCATCCTTTTGGCGGGACACGCATGTCTAGTAGATCTAAAAATTCCGATTTCGAAAGTTCTAGGGCGCTATGAGCAAAGCTGTTTCGGGTTAAGGTGTTTTAAGTGGTGCCCTTTCATTTGGGATAGAGAAATGACATCAACAATCGGTTGTTTTTCACTCTAACCAACTTGGGCTGCTTTTTGGTACACCAATGGCAGTATCGTTATCTACGACTGTTTATCTTCCACGCTTTGATTACTCATCTGATTTTGTTGCAGAGCAAGATGGTGTGATCTGTCCATCTTGTTGCGCACGAAGATATGCAATGCAATGCAACACCACGAAGTATGTAGTCAGGGCTGGACGTCGGTAAAGAGATGATTATTACGTTGATTAATAAATACAACAAAAAACGTACCAAGAACTGTGGCGTTTTGTGGTTGCTTTAACCGTCGTCATCCCCATGGCGTAGTTGATATTATTTCCCACATTCGCAGAGAACGGTTGGGGAGACAACAATAAAGTTTATTTGCATTTCTCGGTTTTCAAAGGTTTCTGCGTTTGTATAGAGTCATTCTAGATCCATAGGCATTCGCATGACAGTGAGTTCACAACAGGACACACACCACCATTTTCATGAAATGCAGCTGTTGCATTGGTACGAGGAGGCCCAGCACATGCAATCATGTAAAGCGATCGAGATTCTACCGACGTTCGGTTCTTAAGTGTCCAAAAGTGTGCCTCCGTGCACGTAATTTCTTAAAGTTTCGTGAGACCCACCCTTACAAATAAGGAAATAAGTCCAGCCCATCTCTCGTCTTTGCTTACCGTTAACGTTCTTACAGAAAGTTCTGTAGCGTTGTATACGGTGAGTTACTTTAACCCAGTCGTTATAGATACCCCGACAAGTGCACGCAGAATTTTAAAAGGTTATATTTGGCTCATTATGCCTACGTGAGTACCTCCCATTAACCGGCTAAGAAATTGATCACCATTCTAATTTTAACCTGACACCTGTTTGATCAATACCCCAGTAATAATCACTAAGTGGTTACTTTCCGGTGGTTCCTTGGTTCTGACGTTAATTCGGGAATAGGTTTAATATAAAACGTGAACTGCCCGCCGCCTGGTGAGAGGGAAGAAAATTTTTATAATTCCGTGATTGAAAAGCTGTTGCCCACAGGACAGTGATATACAAGTGTTTCTCGAATAACAATCAAACAAACAAGAATATTTCACGCGTTCCATGTGATTTTGCGAATTGTATGATTTCGTTGCGAACACAAAGGACAAACGGCTAGATACGGGTGGAACATTTAGTATTCTTACCCTTTTTTTAGAGGTAGAGGAATTCGCAATTACCAATCAATGAACCGAAAAGTCAGTCATCAGTCAACCAGTAGCAATTGTTTAGTGGTTGCCCGTGGCTCTCGCGGTTTTTCCTAATCCGTTTTCTCCAGGGATGTTACTTTAGGATTCGCTTTGTCACACATTGTCTTCCAGTCTCATATCTTATTTTTTATCGGCTCTAGTATCCGGACCAACAGGGCAGCGAAGCTACGGAAAAAGGCCCCCAAACACACATCCCAACGCAACCGTAATCAGCTACCGAGGAGAATCACAGTAATCGACGACCTGGTTGTCCAGCGCCCCAACCACTGCGCCACCGGGCGATGGGAGACAGAATGGCCCACCTGAACGTGACGGATTTTCTTTTTTCTCGCTTTCTCAACGTCAGCGCGTGAAGGAGTTCTTCCACGCGGGACAGTACGCCCCTTATTAGCTCGTGTGTGTACACTTCCATACAAAGACAGCCGAAAAAAAAAAGAAAACGATGTGCGACTTCCGGAGTCCGCTGCGTTTTGCACCTCCGTTATGTCCGCGTCCGAGAAGGAGGTTCTCCGCTAAACATAACGTGTCTAAACCATATTACGGCGGAACGGGGTATGCCGCCGCCGCCGCCGCACTCGGTCATTAGTAGCCGCTTACCGCGGCGGCCGAAAGATAGAACGATACGGGGTGCCCCGCATGCATGGGAACGACGCGGCCACGGCGAACACTGACTTCGGCTCGGACAAATTACCGCGCACGGTTCCCCCCGAAAAACGAGCAATCAAGTCGAGAGAGAAAGAGGGATGGACCGACACCACTGTCCTGAGAACTCGTTGGCCCCGCGTCCACCTTGATTTTTTCCACTTTTGTAACCCCTCCCCCGTCCCCTTCTCCGTTAGGTCAACACCACCGACGTGAGAATGCTTGCCGGGTGACCACCGAACTGGGATCCCCGGCATCTAACGTTATCAACGGCTCGGGACTGAACAAGGACGTTGAATGTCCCAAAACGCACAGTAGGCCGACGTTTGGTGCGGATCGGGTCAGAGGAAACACCTTCAGGCACCGCAGTCTGGAGGGTGTGGGCGGGAAAGACGGCTTTGCGACTTGACAGGCAACTCGGACCTCACGGCGAGTCACTGCGTACAAACACGGCGCGGCGTGTTTATAAATGCGATCGGCTCGCGAACGCGATCGGTCCCCTTCGGCGGTCGCGGCGATGACCGATCGCCGCACGCAGCCGCGATTGAGTAAGTGCTCGCCTGTCTGTGCGTGCGTGCGTGAGGGCCGCGCGCACGCACGATGTCGTGAGCGTGAAAGCGCGCTGACTCCTGCCTCGCCCGCTTCTTTTCGCCGCCGACGAGACCGCGAGCGCGGGAGTGGCAGCGGCGGTGGGCCACGCGTATGCACGCGTACATTCGGAGGCGCATTGCAGTCGAGTTACGAGATTTAGGCCTACGGGATTGATTTGAACGCTCGATTATGCCTCCTCGCTGCCCGCTCAAGTTTTCCCTTCGCTTCGTTGGCGATCGACGCGTATTTACACGGGCTGACTTTCTGCAGCCCACGGGTGATTTACGTATCTTTCTCCTTCTTTCTTTCTGTTCCTGTTCGTGTCATTTGCCTTGTTCGTATACGGAACCAAACTGGCCCAAGGCTTGACCGCGTGGACGAGAGGGAGGGAAAATAATGTGCCCCCAAATTGGTTCGGTGGCAGTGACCAGCGCACAAGGTGACCGACCACGCCCGTCGGACGAACAAAGCTTGAGAAATGTTCTAGCAGGACGGACCTCCATTTTTGTGCGCCCCTCGTTCCGTGCACGTGACCCCAGGCCAAGTTTAATGTAGGTAGGTTCATGATCTACTAACCCAGGATTTCGGCATGAAGTCGGTGCGCGCCTCATTCGGTACGTTTCTTCTAACCGGCCGGAGTGCGCAGTGCGAGGAAAAACGGGAATCTTATTGGAACTCTGCACACACTTTTACTATTTCATCATCTCTTGGTGTAAGAGGCATTCTAAGACAAGCTAGTCGAACACGTATGTTTTAGTCGCTTGGAACATGCATCAAGAAACATCTATTGATTGATTGATTGATTGATTGATTGATTGATTGATTGATTGATTGATTGATTGATTGATTGATTGATTGATTGATTGATTGATTGATTGATTGATTGATTGATTTATGAAGGCGGGTAAATTAACTGCGTAAATGCGAAAATACAAGCGTATAATAAACTAAGCAGAACACTGCTTTTACCACTAACTACACGCTATAACTACACGACGATAACTACACGCTTTTCTGGGATTTGTGCCAGAAGAAAGAACACAACCACGGGTTAAACTAACTGCACGTTTCTTTCGGCACGTTTCTTTCCATCCTGGTGGCGGTCATGATGCCAGATGAATATAAAAAAAGAAGATTATTATACTTCCGTACTCTAATGTCGTCCGGCAGCGAGGCAACGACATGTTGAAAAATGCCAAGTATAGCGTGCAAACATTCCTACCTGGGTGTTTGTTTTCTCTTTTGTACCACAGAACCTCGATTTAAGAGACCGAAATTATTTCGTTTAAATGAGATATTCGCAAAATTGAGAACGCATTAAGCCGTGTGCAACTGCGGGCGAGGCGATGGGGGTGGGGGTAATCCGAATTTGTTCGTCAGTTTCGGGAAATTCGTAAAATCTGTTTCCGTTAATAACAACACATCGGTGGTTTGATCAAGAACAGCTCAGTTGGGACGCACCATGATGCTAGTTCCATGTTTTGAACAGCTACTTGTCGACCAACGACACGAACACGACAACCAGCTATAGACCGACCACGAATGCCGCTCGCAGCCCGCCGGGCAGCCTTGAACCACACGTACGACAGGGTCGGCCCGAAAGACGGCGTGGAATTCCTGGCCGTTTGCATAAGGCGAGTGAGAAGCGCGCAGCGCCATACCTCACGGGACATTCGTGAGCACGCACGCGCGTTCATAAAGGAGGAACTCGGAGGAGACCAGCGCAAACGGTCGGCCACAACTCCTGCTTTTAGTGCACGCGCACGCCGACCGACCACCGAGTGGACAAATGTTTGTCGCTTACACAAACCTCGCCAGGCCTCCGCAAGGATGGAAGAATACGGGGCAGTGCAAATAAATCGGGAACCGAGGAAAATTCCGACAAGGGCACTGATAACAGAAAAAAAAGGGGGGGAAATAAAAAAAAAGACAAAAAGTGCTGGCCGCGACCCCTTTGGAGGCACTTGGAAAGGGAGGAGGCCCTTAAGGTCGCGCAGTAGTAGTGCCTGTGCAGGCTAACATCAAACGAAGCTGCGTGGTTCTCTGACCTTCTAATCGTCTGTTTTTCACGTCCACGAAGATAGCTGCCCCTCGATCTCTGTCTTATTTCTCTTCTTTTAATGTTTTCAGCATCCGACTTTGAAGTATTTGTTTGAGTCATTTGAATGTGGTTGGCCCCGACCTTACGTTTTCGCAATGCCTACAACGCCGATGAAATTGGGAGGGGGAGCGGGGGTGTGGTTCCGATTGGCGAAATTGACAACGACGCAATTTTAGGCCCTAACTTAAGTATACAGAGGCACGACATGAATGCGAAAGAGAATTCACGGTCAAAATATTCACATGCGTGCCAATTACCACAACCAGGACATGTAATCATCATCACAACTATCATCATATTAATATTTACTATATACATAATAATAATCCTAATCATCGTCATCAATCTGAGTCCACTCGTGTCCACTACGGGACGCAGGCCTCTCCATGAGAACTTTAACCTCTCCTCTCCGAGTCCCTTCTTCGTCGCCAACGTTTTAGTATTTCATATCTCCGCAAACGAGACAAGAAGTTCTAATTCCAGGATTTCTGAAGTATTTCTGTTGCTCCTCCCGAAACACGAACTTCGGAGGAAGGGACAATTCCCGCCAAAATTTCAATGTTTTTCAGTGTGTGTGTGTGTGTGGGGGGGGGGGGGGGGAAAGGGGGGGGGTAAAAAAAAACAACGTCTTTCGAAGCCGCAATAAAGTTGAGTAAGATATCAGAGGCCAGTTATTTAAAATCAAGCAGGGATGTTTGTCGTCATCGTGGTCCCTTTAGGTATACTGATTAGTCTGGTTAGGTAAAAGGACTGGTGTATCAGCTTTAAGGTGCGGCACGGTGCGAGAAGACGATATATATGAGAGCGAAGTAAGATGCGTGACACACGAACGCGGGCGCAAGCAAGATTTGGACCTTTTCCGAGAGGACGAACGAGTGAATACCGACGGGGCGTGTGCCGAGGCATGCGCGACGGATGCGTCCGTATGCTGGCGCACGCGCGCCTCTGAGGACAGTTGGCGTTTTCGCATAATACGACGGCGCCATTTCCCTTCCATAGGAAAACGACGACGGCCCGAGGAGTGATCTCAGGTGCTTTTCTTCGCCGGACTTTTAAAGCGTGCGTGGCAACCATATCGAAGACGTGCTCTCACTTGGGCGTGCCAAACATAGCACTAGGTCACGGTGCCCGTTCCCGCAGGCTAGCGACCATTTTTGAAATGAAACCGAAATGTACGGTGTTGGGTGTGTTAAAAACAGTGTGAATCAAACGATAATTCATATTTTGCCCCTACACTGTCTCAGTTTGTAGCCTAACGTGCTAAAATAATATGGCTTTTTAAGCAAGCTCTCCATGCTCCCTTCTTTAACCACCGTGCACAACAAAATTCCGTCTGTCTGTCTGTCTGTCTGTCTGTCTGTCTATCTGTGACTCGATTCAGCTGGCCAAAGTGAAACAAAAATTGCGCAATAGTCTTATATACTCACAGCCAAATACAAACGTCTAAGTTCAGTGTCAATGTTCATACTTGTCAACATTGTTGAACATGAACAGCACATCACGAAAATGTAAGACAAAAAATAATACATAAGCGATAAACGCAGTGTTCCTTTGTAAAAAAATCATGGATGCTTGATTTTTGCTAAATGAAATACTACATCCACCGCAGAAAAAAATTCGCTCCGTCACCTGCTGTTGCCCGCGCCACTTTAGCTTCTGGCGGCATTTTAAGAAATCAAGCGGCAACAGTTACTAAAGGTTCCACTAGATAGGTTCCACGTTCTGCTTGGAACGCACGTGGAGTAGGGCAACGTGGTTCTATAAACGTTGAAGTAGGGCGCCTCGATTCACGCGCGTCTCCGCCGTACGGCAGCGCTGACATCGAGGCACCCGGGCTGGAGCAGTGGAACGCGGTAAATTTTAATTGACTTGAGCAAACGGTTAGCGTGTTTACTTCGCGAGGGGCGCGACGGAAGAGGAATAACAGCATGAGAGGTGAGCGAAGCGGGAAAGCGAAGGGAGGTATTTACTTGGCAAATGCCGACAAAGACTATCGTCTTTTGCCGACATTTGCAACGAAAGCCGCTTTTCTTTGTGTTTTACTGCTAAGGAGCGCCCGTTTTGACCTTGAACAGTGCGTTCTTGATAAGACACAGGGCGCGCGTCGCAGCCAACGGGAATTCGAGTGCCGTTAATTTTCGCAGGTAGGGACGACGTTGATGCCGTTTTTTTTTTTTTTCTCTCGACGCGCCATGGAATGCTTTCGCATCGAAAAGCAGGAACGAGTCGCGCAAGGAACACTTCACGATGCCGTGAGCGCGCGCGCGATCGAGTCTATAAATAGGCGAGTGCCGAGCGGACGGCGTCTGGGTCGACGCTGTCCTTCATCGCGGATAAATCGAATAGCCGCTATGGCCCATCCATCAGTGTTGCCTCATGAAAAAAAAAAAAAAAAAGCAGTCTGGAGGCTCGATGACCGGCAGGCGCTGGAAATGTTTCTCCCGCGGACAAATCGATGGGAACGTCGGAAGGGACCGAGTCCGACACGTAAGTAGCGGCCGAGCTCGCCGACGAGATACGGCGAGGTGCGACTGATACATTGGTGCAAAGAGCCGCGGACACGGACATGTGTCGCCCATAACCCTGTTATTACGCCCATCGATCACGCCTATGGGCCAGCGGTTGTCGTCACGTGCTTTGGCACTGCCCCCGGCGCCGGTGTCGGTACAGAAATGCGCGCGAACGAGATAATACACCTCGGAGTATAGGCACGTGCATGTTCCGCCCTGCCCAGCGGTCAGGCGGCAGGAACTACTGCAGTTAAGTCAACAGGGGCCTGGCGATAGCCGGAGTAGTCCGTGCAGAGACTTAACAAAGCAGGGACGAACCAAGGTTTTGAGAGTATACGCACCTCAGAATTATAGTGCTGGTTATCATGCTGTGCGTTCCGTTCCATGCTGTGCGTTTCCGTAATGAGACATAAATGAGAGGACGTCTTACTGTATCAAGGTACGAATCGAACCTTCCACAAGGACTTTTCAGGTCAGGGCTATTTGTTCACGTAAGCGTCCATTATTAGACGAGTCAGACAGATACGGCAAGTATACCGTTGCAAAGAAATAGGAGTTTGAGATTGAGAGCAAGTCGTTTAACATGGCAAGCAGTTTACAGAGCGCACATGTGACCTTTCAGCCGTTGCTCTTTAAATGTACTCATTTTAACCTTGTGCTTCATTAAGGCCACCATCGTACCTGTTAATTACTCCAAAGTTTGGAGTAGCCAGCTCCTTTTTAGGTTGGAGCTAAACTCTCCAATTAATCATTATTTCTCTCTCTGACATGTACCAAAATGCTATTACTCCCATCTTTCGGTAACGATCGCGTGTGTTGCTCCGAGCCCGGTTTGGTACGTCTTGAAAACGATGGTATATGCGAGAGAAATATACACGCTGCAATTGGTCTGCGTATTGCAGCGAAAGCTTGGCGATGACGTCATGATTAAAGATGTTTATTCTTTCTCATCGTATACCAGGCAGTTGTGGGAGCTACAGATAGAGACATAGATAGAGATGGAGATAGGAGATAGGAGAGAGAGAGAGAGAGAGAGAGAGAGAGAGAGAGAGAGAGAGAGAGAGAGAGAGAGAGAGAGAGAGAGAGAGAGAGAGAGCGTATCTAGTATCTTATTTTTGCATCTGACCTCGGCAGCCCGGATGCATAAGTTTACGTTGCCGCAGAGAATCTACGTGAACGAATTAAAACACGCGCCGATTCCCCTGTAGCGATTCGACGCCGCTCGAGATAGAGTCCTCGTAAAGGTACTGACTACAGTGACGGGGCCCGTCGCTTTAAAATCTGCACTACAGAGACGGGGCCCCCTCATTATAACAAAATCAAAACCAGCCGATTAGCCGCCGTTTCTCGTTCTGGATTATTTGGTGTAGTGTTTCTGCCGCCGACTACGGACGCTGTTGTCCCTGGTTCGATTCTCGCACCGTTTGTTTGTGTGTGTGTGTGTGTGTGTGTGTGTGTGCGTGTGCGTGTGTGTGTGTGGGGGGGGGGGGGGGGGGCGTGGTTAGCGTTTTGTAACAGCAAAACAATTCACGCGGTGAGAGCAGTCGGTCTTGGTTTTTTACTCAAGCGGCCGAACCGCTCCCGCTCACTGGAGCCAAGGCCATCGCCAGTTGCGCTCGATCTCCTGTAATTATTACCAGTGATTAATAATTAACCGTGACTCCGGCTAGTCAGTGAGCGGTAGCGGTTTGGCCGGTTGGGTAAAAATCAAGAGAGGCTGCTCTCAACGCGAGTTGTGTTTCCTCTGGACGGGGCCCCGTCACTGTAGTCAGTACCCCACGTAAAAGTACACAGAGCGCCCCTGAAGCCTCCGATTTACAAACTAGTACGCTCACGTTTTATGATCAACGTCACTAGTGGTTGTGGAGTCGCGGTGTATCGTCTGCTTCACTTAGTATACCCCGTTATTTCTTTGAAGTTTGCCAAAATCTGGTATCATCGTTATCGAGACAAATGGTCTTTTCAATGAGTCGAGCTAGTATTTTGCCTTCATCGCCCCTTCAACCACGATAGAAACTATTAACGCAACTCATGCTTGTCCACTTTTTCTCACAGCTTAGCCTAAATCCACCTCCAACACTTTGTTATGGAAATTGCACTGCAAAGTCACGTCGCACAGAAACTCAGAAAGGACCCGCGAACAGCACAGACAAGAAATCTTTCCGCACTCTCGCAGCTTCCACAAAGCGAATTATTGCCTAACTTCGCTCCTTCGATACATTCGCACCATGCCGTGGACGCTTTGAACGCACGCGCCGTATTGGCCCCCTCGGAAAGAAAGCATGCGACACCACAGATATTTATTTCTTGTTTTACGCTATCGACAATTCTTCCGTTTCGTTCTTTCCTTTTTTTCTTTTTTCGACTCCCCCCAACGTTTTCCGCGCGTATCGTTGTTCCGCTCAGGGCCGGCCGCGTGCACGGAACGCTGACAGCCCATTTCCGCTAGCTGACCCAGTTTGAAACGCCGATCGCGTCTCCTCCCTTCCCCCCTCCATTCTTCCGTAGATGTTTTTATTTCTATAACGCCAAAACGCGCGTCGCGTGCCGCTAGATGCCGCTACTATTATTAACCGCTGCCCTAAACTTGGCCCTTCTGCATCTTCCCCCCTCTGTATACCTTCCCGAAGCAATCCCTCTTTTTTGCCTCCTTCCTTCGAAGTAAAATGAAGGTATATATGCAGCCGCAGGCAGCTGACGCATTGGAAGTTCGCGGCTGTTGGCGCATGGCAGATTCTCGGCGAGAACAGGCTCACTCAAGCGGCAGAAACAGCCAAGAACGCGGGGCCAAGTTGACAGGCGATCGTTGATTGTTTCTCTGAAAACGGCTGCCGTCCGAGAGAAACTTACACAGCGGCGGCGGTTTCACGTTCACGAGATCTCCTCTTCTTGGGATGATCGACTTGACGCTCTCGGACGTAGTGCGCCGAAAAATCTGCTCCCCTAAAGTCATTTCCGTATCCCTGCGTTTGTTGCTCTTCCTTTTTTGCTTTTCGCCGTCTATTTTCGCAGAGCACGTGGGATGGTTTTGATTTATGTGGTGCGTGTGAGCGACGCTGAGGTATGTGTACACAAACACCTGCGGTCTGCGCGGTGACGTCTCTGCGATGTCCTTCTCAAAGCGGCATACAATTCGCATTCGCGGGATCCTTAGACGCGAAGTCAGGGGTCAGACGATGATGCCACTGCCGGGAGAAAAAAAAATCCTGCAGAAATTCAGAGAATTTTGTCTTGAGTATGAGTTCTTTACAGCCAAAATTTTTTTGGTTTTTCTAAATCCTTTTCCACCAATTACCCCATTTACGCTATTGTAACTATTACGGGTGAAGCTTTCGCGAAATCTGCGTTATGGTGGAAATGCAGGGCGTTATAACGGTTCGCAATTTTAGTCATTCTTTTTATTTATATTGTTCTTATTGTTTTAGTTTTTCAAAATTACGTTTGACCCATTATCTCCACTTACGCTATTGTAACGATTACAGGTAAAACGTTCGCCAAATCTGCATTTTTGTGGAAATTGCGGCGTTGTACGCTTTGCCATTTTCCGTTATTGTTT